>NW_022714120.1:0-1573 GCF_011630105.1 Anneissia japonica
CATTTAGTTATTATTGATAAGTTTTAGCATAATATAAGCACATTTATAAGTTAATAACGTACCCTTAGTTGTCACTGACGTTGTCGGCGGTAGAGTCGTAGGTACTGAAAGGTATATATAAATGTGATTCACTACTTATAGAAAAATTAAACAGTAGCTAATTTTTTTATAACATAACTCAAAGGTATAAATCAATGAAAATCGAAATTTTCAGTTGTTATTGATGCATTTTAGCATTTATAACATAATAATAAGTTAAGAACGTACCCTCAGTTGTCACCGATGTAGTAGGCGATAGTGTTGTAGGTTCTGAGAAGTGTAAGTAATGGGATTTAATGCATGTGAAATTATTAAACAGTAGCTCATGTAATATAACACATTTCCTAGCAATATAATAATGTAATCAAAACATTTAATTATTATTAATAACTTTAGGCATATACAATATTAAGTACGTACCCTCAGTTGTCACTGACGTTGTCGGCTGTAGTGTTGTAGGTACTGAGAATATAAAAAGAAATTACTTAGTATGAATGTAAATTAAAAATCAGTCATTAATTTATTGTAAAATATTTCAAAGAATATAACAATGACGTTCAAAAACATTTAGTTATTATTAATAATTTTTAGTATAATATAAGCATATTCATAAATTAATAACGTACCCTCAGTTGTCACGGACGTTGTCGGCGGTAGAGTCGTAGGTGCTGAAAGGTATAAATTAATGTGATTCACTTCTTATAGAAAAATCAAACAGTAGCGAATTTCTTATAACATAACTCAAATGTATAAATCAATGAAAATCGAAATATTTAGTTGTTATTGATAAGTTTTATCATATATAACATAATATTAAGTTAAGAACGTACCTTCAGTTGTCACTGATGTAGTGGGCACTAGTGTTGTAGGTGCTAAGAAGTTAAAATAATAGGATTTAATGCATATGAATTTATTAAACAGTAGCTCATGTATTATAACACATTTCATGTAATCAAAAACATTTAGTTATAATTATTAAAATTAAGCATATACAACATACGTACCCTCAGTTGTCACTGACGTTGTCGGCTGTAGTGTTGTAGGTACTGAGAAATATATAAAAAAAATTACTTAGTATGTATGTAAATTATAAACAGTAACTAAGTTAGTGTAAAATAAAGTTCAAAACATTTAGTTAGTATTAATAAGTTTTCGCATAAAATAAGCATATTTTATAAGTTAAGAACGTACCCTCAGTTGTCACCGATGTAGTGGGCGATAGTGTTGTAGGTGCTGACAAGTGTAAAAAATGGGATTTACTCTATATGTAAATATTAGACTGGAGCTCATGTATTACAACACATTTAAAAGCAATATAATCATGTAATCAGAATTATTTAGATATTATTAATAACATTAAGCAAATAGCATATACTACATTAACTACATACCCTCAGTTGTTACTGCCGTTGTCGGTGGTAGTGTTGTAGGTACTGAAAGGTATAAAAACTTTCGAATTACTGCTAATTTTTCGATTAAACAGTAGCTAATTTATTTTAATCTATTTTCAGGTATAAAACAATGAAATTCAATA
>NW_022714121.1:0-592 GCF_011630105.1 Anneissia japonica
TACCCATTTATACTCCTGGGTAGAGAGAGACAAATGTAGATAAAGTGCCTTGCCCAAGGACACAAGTGACTTGCACAGCGAGAGTTCCGAACCCCTGACCTCAAGTTGGGAGTCCAAGCCACAACCGATGCGCCAACTGCTTCTACAAGTTGGTGTGAATGTTAAAAATTACAGAATGTTAAGGTATACTAATGTGCACAAACAAATGTGTGAAAAAAGTATTAGGTGAGAAAGCATCGAATGAACAGAAAGGATTCCAGAGGTAGGTAGTATCATTAACAGTGCTTAATACAAAAATCAACCTTTGAAGTTTTATTGATTCTGTTTTGTGTTTATAGGTTGTGTCCTTTAAATTTCCCCACTAATCAAAAAGCATGATTCAACCTATGAATAAATTTACTCATTAAATTTCAAAATATCTTGGATGTTTGATGTTGTAGACACATTGCTGTCTTTAATGGGCTTTAATATAATTATGGCCTTCTAAACCTCTTCTTAAATGCTTTGATTGACTTTCTGTCATGGAAAATATTGGTTTAGAATGCCCTTGCCCATAAACCCTTAAGTCTCCAGCTATGTGGGTCCTGTTTTA
>NW_022714122.1:0-1219 GCF_011630105.1 Anneissia japonica
ATGTGAGTTGAGCCTTTGATAGAGATGCATTAAAAGATATCGAAAAAGTATTCAATAGTCTAAACGGTTAAAGGGCGCCAAACAGTTTCTTCATTTTCCATTTTTGACCAACCAGAGCATGGGGCCAGGAATATGCGCGTTTGGTGTGTCCCACAAACGCGCGTGTTTACGTACATTACTAAGGCGTTATGTTTATGTTTACAAAGCCACATGCAGACTATCGACCAGGCAACAATCATCATTAAATTTCTCATGTCACCAGGACAGAAAATAATTATCATTGTGTACTTTAAAAAGTCACCACAACCTGGGGGCGGTGGGGGGGGGGGAAACAAAAAACACTCTTCCATTATTGACAGATATGTCCTGAACACCTTAGAATAGTACCTGGATCATCACAATTCATCCAAAAATAATTTTAGCACATAAGGTTTAGTTTCCAACATCAGCTACCCTGAGAATTAGCTGTTTTAACGGTGTGCTGGTACGGTATGGTAAATTATCGTTTTGCTAGTCTATTATTTTATGACACCTTAAGGCCTATATTGTACTATTTCATATGTAGAATATGAAGGCTCATCAATTTTCAATTTTCTTACATCAAATACTGTCTGGCATTGTTTGCTAAGTGTAGGCCTATTATACAGGTATGATTTGTGAGCTTACGGGAATTTTCTTCGATTGCCATTTAATTTAGCCGAAATCTGATTCAGATTTTGTATCGCGATAGCTAATTAATGGTGATTTTAAAATGACAAAGTCCATAAAGCGTTAATATAAAACAATAAAATAATCCTCTACAATCTAAATAACTGAAAAATTGAACGTCCTCTAGTGGTAGCCTTAATTTATCGGTATCTTGCACAAAAATAAGCAGTGACACAATAATAAATAGGACAATTTTATATATAGAGAACTGAAAATTCAATCTGTTTTTTCACGCCTATGAAAACTTAATTTAAACAAAGTAGGCCTATACTATTTTTAAAAAAATAGAATGTACCGTATATAAACTTTTAACGTGAAACAATGAGATAACCATCTATAATCTAAATAACTAAAAATTTAAACATACCAAATATACCGTGCATGTATAATAGATAATATACCGTACATGTATAATAGATAATAGAAAATGAACAATAATAGAGTACACAATAAGAAATACGACAATCTTCTAAATAAAAAACTAAAATTCAGTCATTTTTTTTTCACGCCT
>NW_022714123.1:0-1182 GCF_011630105.1 Anneissia japonica
GGGGAAGAACATTTTTATGATATATTAGAAGACACTAAAACCGATTAAATAAGCCTTTGAAATTTTCGTAATTTCCGGGGTTTCAACCCTGAAACAATTCTAGAAACTTTTGAGCGACACCCGGCCACGCCCACTTACGCTCTCGTTGCCCACCCCGTCGGAGACATCATATACCCATCAGCCAAATGCTGCCGCTACTGGTCCCGTTCAGAAATAAATTTAATTCACTTAGTTTTGTATTGATGCTCTTACTTCGTCATGAACGGAAGGAAACTGTTTGAAATAGCATATACCGACGGTATACCACCAGTTGGCATTACTGCAAATTGCCTAGTAACAGTGAATTAGAGTGAGAAACGTTCCCACACAAGTAGGTTCCCACGATCAGGAGAAGCATGGGAGAAGCAGACACAAGGTCAGCCACATACAGTAGTCTTATTCTTTAAACGCCGCCAACTAAGGAATGTAGTCGCGCTAGTGTCTGATCTGATACTTTGAACGCCGCCTTCAGGAATGTAAACGGCTGCTGCTCCCTAAGGGGGTAATAGCCGACTGCCTTGTTCAGCGATACCAACATGTGCCATGGTTTCAGTAGTTCAGCTGTATTTTTGCGAAGTGTTGCTTTTTTGTACGTTACACTTCTTACATGTCATTTTAATTTAGTCATTGATCATCATAATAAAATCATTAACTTTGTTGTTACTATGGCGTTTATGTTTGCTTTCTGTTGTGTGTTATAACAGTTGTTAAACCTTTTTATTTTCAAAGACGTGCACACTCATTCTGTATAAATGAGCATATTTTGGGCCTATCCACTGCAAGACTCTTAATTAAAAATCAACGTAACCATGAGAACGTGTACTTCTACAGTTATTTTCTCAATGAATAGGGCGTTTACAGTTAAAAGCCCTTGATTTTTTAGCAAAGTTTTTTGTGTTTAATTATGTTTCTAAGGTTGAAAAAGTCTTTGTAAAAAATGGCGCAGTTTAGATGCCGGTCGGAAATTTGAGAGCCGGACAGGGATGACCGGCGAGGTGAGAAACCCTGTGATAATTATGAATATTTTATTAACCTTTTAACAGAATATTATGTTACAAAAAGATGTTAAAGAGGTCGGCCGTCGGGACGCACCCTATTTATTTTTGGTTGCCCGACGCAGATATTTGGTTGCCCTGGGACGTC
>NW_022714124.1:0-3380 GCF_011630105.1 Anneissia japonica
TCCAATAGGATTTCTGTAAAGCAAAAATACTGCCATTGGGGCCTCTCTCCAAAGTCGTGAGTTTATCAACAATTTACCAACAGAGGCTGGTGGGGTTCGGGGAGTCCTGCACTTTCACAAACAACAGAAAACTTATACATGCTGCATTTTTGGCCGTTAACAGAAATGGTCCATGGCACCAGGCTTTTGGAAATCTCGGGTTATAAATCCTGCTGGTTTGTTGAATAGCGATGGGTTCTTAAATTATTTATTGCCAGTGAAGCCCATGGGATGAAGTGAGTGATTGTAATGGGTTTCTTGTTTACATTCCAATGGCTATGGCTACGGTCACACTAGCGTCTCAAGCCTGGCTTGACTCAACGCGGGTGAGATTTCAAGCCAGGCTCGAAATTCTGGGTCAGTCACACTAGTTGGATTGACCTCCAAGTTATGAAAGTCGAAACAGCAGAGCCGTAAAGAGAGAGTTTGGCCAACTCTGTTTCACGGGATTCGATATACGCGCGTGTGATTGGGTGGATCGCAATCAAAGATTTTACACCAGACGTGCCCGAACCACTCTTCTTCAACTGATCTTTTATCTGCAGCTTGTATTGGGCTCGCAATGCCTTCACTTTTGTTTGAATTTGGGCCGTCATTCTCTTCTCATGTCCGAGACTGGCTAATCTGTCAGCAAGCACGCCAAAAATTCCCGTTTTGTTGTTTGTTTTTTTATTTTCTATCCGGACTCTCAGCTCGGGTTGGCACAAATCTACCAGGTCAGCAGTTTCCTGGTCGCTCCAAATCAATCGCATTATTATTAATTAAAATTGGAATTAACTTTTAGGAAAAGTAATGATTGCGTCTTGAACACACATGAAGAACTCACGGGTTTTTTATTCAAGAACTTCTAAACGCAACGGCGTCATCGACTGTGATTGGTCGATAGCCGACGAGGAAATGTCAATCTCAGTCACGCCAGGGTCAATATGGGTGCTGAGCCGGAATCGAGATAGGTAGATTGAGATCGAGGTCATGCCAGGCGCAAGTCGGTGCAGATGCGGTCACATTACGAAAATCTCAACCGCGGTGAGTCAAGCCAGGCTTGAAACTCTAGTGTGACCGTAGCCTCAATGTTGCTGGCCAGGACTCTCTTTGTTAACTCCCAATGGACATTCTTAAAACCAATTAAAGTTAAGTTTACGGAGCTGCTAACAGTTCCATCTGGACCATTTGACAGCTCACTCTCAACTATCAGAGAGCTCACTATGGACCATTTCTGCTAACGGGGACTTTTGCATCATGAAATACAGTTGTTTTTTTGAGCACCATTTCTGGGGTGTATCAACTTTTTATTATGCCATATGCAAAATACAAAAATATATGTATATTTTTTACTTATTTCCGAATACTTTAATAGTAGGCGTATCTCATGTTCTGTGCTGCCACATACACGTACCTGGAACAATTTCCATTTATGTTTTGCATTCCTCTACTGTACAGCTTTATCCTTATGTTTGCTACATTGTCTTTCTCCAACATATTATAAGTTCTTTTAAAATACATGCTGGCTGACATTTAAAATTGTTACTCTGTAGAAGCAATTTTTTAGCATGTGCAATGTTTATAAAATCTTGCTTTATTAAATAAACATAATAAATGTAAAAAAAAAAAATAGTGTAAGTTAACTTTCAGAGTTATAGTTTAGTTTGTTGGTTGGTTGGTTGGTTGGTTTGGTTTCATGACAGAGTTAGAGAAAAACTTCCATGCGATTATAATAAATGTAACTGATTTATGTCGAGCGTTCTGTGATCAGTAATGTGTGTCTGTTGGCGTTGTAAACCAGTCTGCCTCCCTCTCATGGGGTTGATTTATGATCAGTCATATTATCATCACCTAATAATAGACTTTTCCAGTTCAACTATTATTCTGTAAAAAAGGCTTTCCTGTTGTTTAAAACCAGATGGGGAATTGAGAGCAAGGAGGATTTTTTAATAGAGTAGCTAACTACGGGGTACAATAAGGCCTGGAGAAAGCACAAAGTAACCAGTGTGCAGTAAGAATGGCCCCGGAAAAAATGGCCCTGGTAAAAATGGCCCCAAATGACAGGTAGGTAAAAATGGCCCCTAATAATAAAATTCTGTATTAAAACGGATTTAAAAAAAAAATCATTATATGCATTTTTTAAAACTGAAATAATTTAGATTTTAAAAGGAATCTAACATCAAATAACATCAGATAAAATATTCAAAGATAAAAAAAAAGCCATGAATAACACTTTTTATTTTTTTTCCATTTAAATGTTAAAAAATACCAACAACATAATCAATAAATCAACATAAATCATGCATTTATTAATACTAATATAATTTATGTGTGGCTAAATTCACGGAAGCGGAATCATAATTTTCCAGAAATTCAATCCGGGGATTGGTAAACCCCACAAACAATGGGCTGATATGAACATCAAATTATTACTTTTTTTAAAGAAAATCATAATTAAAGGGTTTGCAGTGTGTTTTTGGAGGTTTGTGGTGCATTTGCAAGTATTTTTTTGGGGAAAAAAAACCAACATTTTAACCAAAAAATAGGTTCTTATAAATGTATTTAATTTTCTTATTGATATACCAAGTGAGTCAATCACAAATGAATTGTTTGGTTTTAAACAATGTGTTTTGGGAGGTTTGTGGGATTTAGCAATAGCATTTAATCCTACCATAATTACCCTACCCTCACAATTACACACCATTTTAATTCATAGCATAACTGCCATATTTACATAACTATATATAGTATACCTCAGTTTACATATAGTTTTGAAAATAATAAATTGACCAAAAAAAAAATTATGGCCACTGGTTTCTGAGCCAGTAGTAGGCACTTGGATTTAGTTGGTGGGGAGTAAAAACCAAGTATGCAATTAAATAAGTTGACTAAATAAATGTATTACTAATTATTCAGTTTACTAAAAACAATATTTGATAATAACAAATACTTCTTTGAAGTAAGTCTAAGCAGAACATTTATTGCTAAGTTTGTGAGAAAGTAAGCCTCTCCCTTTTCCCATACATGAACTTGTGATTCAAACACACAATTGATCCACATGCTTTAACTACTGTTAATTTGCATTGTTTATAACAAGTACAGTTATTTCATTTGATACTTAACAAAAGTGAATTTTGTGGTTATGTATGAGTTGCATATTTTGGTAGTTGAAGTACTGTATGTATGTCATTAATCTTCTTTTTTTTAGTGGATTAAAGTTTTTAAAACTTTTATTTCTACTATCAAAAAAAGCTATTCAATGGCCATTGTTTTCCGATAATCTCTCAGTACATTATTTGCATCTGTTGTGTAACTGTATTTGTTAAAAAACAAATACTTATAGAGAAATTAAAAAAAAA
>NW_022714125.1:0-1076 GCF_011630105.1 Anneissia japonica
GAAAATAAAATGCGCGAATTACGAATACGAATATTTCGCGCGAATACTTACGCTAGCGTTCATTATTCGCCCAGTCTGGACATCTCGCTAGTTACGCCATGGATTAACGCACGCCCGGCGTTAGATACGCCTGGCGTATCTCACAGGTCTGAACGTAGCCTATTGCTGGATTACCGTACGCCAGTGATTGCGCGATAATACTGGCGTTCGCTACGCCGCGCACAAGTTCACACCACTCTATTAATGTTACGCTAGCGTAAGTCGTTGCGTCTGAACATAACCTTACGCTAGCGTAACGTTAATCGAGTGGTGTGAACTTGTGCGTGGCGTACTAGTGAACGCCAGTATCGCGCAATCACTGGCGTACGGTAACCCAGCAACAGACCCAATCATTCGTTGACAACGGCTTATGCAGTTATAGGCCTATGACTTGATATGCAAGTTACAACAACCATGGTTACAGCATGCACACAAAGATCGTATGCGATGGATACCCTATGCGGCGCCATATACACAATCTTTTGTTACTTTTTTTTCGCCAGTGACGTCACGGTAAAATTGTATATAATGGCCTGTAACTTCATAAACAATTGCCAAATAACGATTTTAATGTTGATTCTATTATTAATGGCATATCAAAAATCTCCTCTAAAACAAAAAATCATTTTGCTAGTTCTCTTTTAATGGACCTTTCCGCTAAGCTCCGCCCCTTGGATATTGTTGCTAAGGTCCCACAAGACGGCAGTGTTAAAACATACGCGAACACGTGCGTTTGTGGGACAACACGTGTGTTTGTAAGACGCGCGTGCATTTCTAGCGCTGTTCTTAGCGCTGTTCTGATTGGTCAGTTCTTAAGTTTGATTGACACTCCGGAAAGGTCTATTGCCTTGATTTGGCACAGAAAATAATTAGTTTTGGGAGAGTGTGTCCTAGTCTTTGCCATGGATCTGAGATAGGGTGTTCGCGTTACGCCAAATTTCGTTACCAAGTACGTTAACTTGTTCTAAAGAGATTGTAAATCGGAAGCTTCTAATTCTTACGCGTAAACGTAAAGTCGCGCGGCGTACGCTATGGTC
>NW_022714126.1:0-562 GCF_011630105.1 Anneissia japonica
TCTTCTGGATAAATCATTTGGCTTATTTATTGAGGCACGCCTCTAAAGTTTAGTTTTGGCCTTCCCATTTAATTGTTTAGACTGTTTATTCTAATCCCACCTAGCCTAGCCTATTGTTTCTAATCATGCTTGCATGAAATTCTCACTTTATACTATCTGGCTTTTTCAACCCCCACTCACTCGCCACTGAGGAAGGACTAGTGTTGTCCGAAAGCTCTGGTTCTATTTCTGGCTGTTTACTTACGTTTACTTTTTAGCTGTTGCTTATCATTTTTGTATCTCTACTGAGATCCAGCCATTGTTTCCCACAGCATTGTTGTTTTCCAGTATTTTGCCTTTTAATCTATATATATATATATATATATATATAGATAAAATAGTCTAATGACTAAGATTATCACAGATTGATTAATTGTAAGACTGAGCATCTGCAGAGTAAATTCGGTAGTTGAAAGGTAGTGGTAGACTGTGATTATTAAGTAATTAACGAAGGATTAAACGAAGGATTAAATGAAAATGAATGATAACCTTTATAATGGTCGTAAATTACACTAGAGTTTGG
>NW_022714127.1:0-548 GCF_011630105.1 Anneissia japonica
TGATCTGACAACAACACAAAGTGCATCCCAAACAAGTATTGGTGAAATTTCTTTACACCGAAAACGCAAGCAAGACCTTCTTTTTCAATCATGCTGTAGTTGCGCTCTGCTGCAGTCAGCGTGCGCGAAGCATATGCAATAGGCTTATCAACACCATCGATGCGGTGTGCCAACACAGCCGAAATACCATAGGCTGATGCGTCGCATAACAATCTAATTTCCTTAGATGGGTCGTAATGCACTAATATTTTGTCAGAACATAATAAATTCTTAGCCTCTTCGAAAGAAGCTTGCTCACTCTTTGACCAACTCCATTGAACACCTTTGCGCAAGAGTCTATTTAATATGGAACGCCATCGCTGCCTTCGGTAACAGCTTACCATTCAGCGCATTTACATTCGGCCCTTTTACCATTACGTTCGGCTCTTTTACCATTCGGCACATTTACATTCGGGCCTTTTACCATTACGTTCGGCTCTTTTGCCATTCGGCGCATTTACATTCGGCCCTTTTACCATTACGTTCGGCTCTTTCACCATTCGGCGCAT
>NW_022714128.1:0-1626 GCF_011630105.1 Anneissia japonica
AAAACCGGTATTCTGCGAATGACATCAAGCCAGTGTCTGCCAAATTAATGTCTTGCAAAAAAAAAGTGCAGTACAGGAGTGACGTATCTAAAGTTGTGCAGGAGGGGAAGAGTCCCCTAAAAATTTTGAAGCAAAAAAGTACCGCTCAAGTAGCTAAAAATCACCTCATAGGGCCTATCAACTTTAGCAAGCTAGCACCACCTCACTTGATCGTCGATCACTTCCAGTGGCGGATTTAGGGGGTTGTAGGAGGGGGGCGTCCCGCATCCCCATTCCCCAAATTCAAAAATTTAACTAAAATGAAGAGCAAAAGAAAATTATATTAAAAATTTGAATCCCCCTCTATTTCAAATTCCTGGATCCGCCACTGCCTTCCTTCCCTTTTTTGGTCATGGTTAACTTCAATTTTCATGAAAAAAATTGCAATAAGGCTTCTCGTATCGTATCGTACCTTATCAGTCCCTCATTTCAAAACTACAAGATACGTCACGTACTTTGTCATTAAATGGGGAAGTGTATTCGATCTTGCTTCAAATTTGAAACTACTCCCATAAAATTAGTTTAGTTTTTCAATTACGTAGCTTTCCATCTTTGGTAGTTCTTTTACTTAAGAGATTATTTACTGACTGCATCAAACCAATTAACGTGGTTACGCCCCTTTTCCTCCATTTTTTAATTAGTCAAAAATCTGTATCATTAAAAATTCCGGACTTTTTTCATCAAACACCATCTTTGTGTCGCGTCAGTTCTACCAACATGATTATCATCATTTTCCCCCCAGAGCTTGCCTTTAAATCATTGTACTTCTGTTTAATATCTTAACCCATATTTTATTTGCAAAGAATTCAGTGGACCTTCCACAGTTGTGTATTGATTTTTTTTAAATAGAAATCATGCTTGCAATCACGAGAAGTACACCTTCATATAACATATGAAGGTGTACTGCCATATCATGTCCATAATTATGGCTCATAGGTAGTGAAAATGGGATCCTAAATCCTCAAGCTGTTAATGGGTATGGTGCACCATAGAGAAAATAGAATATTTCCTTTATGGGTGCACTGCCTTTATCATTTTCCTGGCCGTAAGTTCTTGTTACATTTCAAGCATTTCTTTTTAAATATCTTTGTCGCAGGGGACTTGCGCAGAACGAGTATATTTGAAGGATTGTATAGCGCGTGTACGCTATAGATATCTCCATTAAGTAACAGAATTAAAATAATTTTTCTTGTTTATGTTTTCGTTTTGTTAATCCTGCCAATGACTTGACTGTATTGACTTGTCTTTTCTGTGTATTTAAACGTTTTTAGCGAAATAAATGAAATGAAATAATAAACAATTATTAGTTCTGTTTAATGTCTGTGTATTAGGCCTACATCATGAAATCTAGCTAATTGTGATGATTTATGAACAGAATAACTTACAAGTTAACTTCAGTGCAAGCAATTTTATTTACTGTATTACTGGTAGTCAAAAACATATTACATACATACATATCTATATTATCACTATGCACACTAAATGAGGAACTAAAATAATACATATTCAACTTAAGTATTTCAAACATGACTATAGGATTTTTAACATCATTTGACCAAAGGGTTGAAAGCTAGTCAATAAACTTTG
>NW_022714129.1:0-1973 GCF_011630105.1 Anneissia japonica
GTCGTCGTCGTCGTCGTCGCCGACGCGTACCTTGTTCGTATAGCTTTCGACGGGCGCACGAACTTCTTCTTCCTCTTCTTTTCGTTCCTGGCGTTCGTCTTCGACATCTTCTTCCAAGCGAAGTTCGGCGATCAGAGACACCAAGCCTTCGTGTTTCGACGGATCTTCGTCCCCGTCCTTTTTCCTGTCGTCGGCCCCATTTTCATCGAAGTCGATTATGCTCGAGACCAGAACTTCGTTTGTCAACGAGAACACTTGTCCTTTCTTCTCGAGATGATCGCTCACGACCTTTGCGATCACGTCGCTGTCGAATCCGAATTCGGAGGCAAAATTAATCTTGAAATCAGGGTTTCCTTTGTCTTGCGCCGCAACCACAAGCACGAACTCCCGTGTTCGGCGTGTTCAGAAAGAGGAAGGTCGTCCGGCTCCCATCGGCACAGCAATATTCCGCAGAAGAAACACCTGGCGTTATCTTCGAAACCCCCGTAGAAGAACCCCGCTTGCGACATCGACCTTCCGTCGGGTCTGTCGTGCGGCCAGTTGCGAAAGGTTTTCACCCTGTCTTCCTCGTCTTCAAATTTTAGAAAGGTAGCGGTTCTCTGCATAATTTCCTTTTGCATTACCTACTGATAATAGACTGATTTCGAATGAAGACAAATATGCACAATAACAACTTTATATTTTTTTTGTAATAAAGACTTTATTGAAGACAAAATAGAACATAAGATTTCGTGTTTTTCTTTTTTCTTTAGTACTTAATATATCGGAACATTTTTTTTAAATTCTATTCCGAAGACGGGTTGTACTTCAACATCTTCGAGAACAGCCTGTCGTCCAGTTGCTGTTCCAGTTCTTCGTCTCCGTAAACGACCGTGTCTTGGTCGGAAATGTCCTGTTCGTCCGACGATTCGACTGGAAGCTGAGAATCCTCCGGAAAGTAGTCGGCGATTTTTCCTTCTCCGGCTGTTCGTTCGTCGTCGACGGGAAGTTGAGAGTCCTCGGGAAAGGATTCCGTTAGGTTTCCTTTGCCGTCTGCGGTCTCAGATTCTCTTCGTTCGTCTCCGACGCCAACAGTTTGTGAGGTGCTTGCGTCGTCGTCGTTTTCGTCGTCGAACTTGATCCTTTTGGTATAAGGAGCATCCGACTGAAGAAAAGCAATCAAAAAATAAAAATAAAATAAAGGTAAAGTTACATCGCGTCACACGTTACGTCCTCTTTGAAAAATGACGTCCTGGTCCTTGTCGCTCGAATCGTCGTCGTGGTCGTCGTTGGCTTCGTCCTTCTCGTCTCGTTTGTCGCCGGATCGCAACAACCTGACTCCTTTCCGAGAAAGCAGGAAACTCTGGAGAACGACCACGACGCAGAACCTGATGGCCTGCGAGGCGGTGAGAACGATCGCCCAGTGTCATCCGACCTTGTTAATCGGACAGTCGGCGGCGTCGATGCTGTTGGCGCTGAGGTCCAGAAGGTTTTCGTAGCAGTCGCCTAAGGATGTATCGCACTCCATCACGTCCCGACCGTCGAAGGCGCACGGACCGAGTTTGTAGACGAGCACGTTTCTGACGAGGTCGACGGTGGCGATCGCTACGCTTGCCAGAGACGCCGACTCCCACACGTCGGAGAGCGATGCGTACCTGGAGATCGCGGCGGCGAACACGAACGCGTGCACCACGTTTTCCAAAGACAGATGGTAGACGATCGCTCCTGCGAACACGTCCACAAGCAGGGTCGCCACGACGATCGGAATGCACGCGTTTCTGAACCACCCCCAACCGCTGCCGCTACGAAATTTATCGGACGAATTGGTTATGTGCAGCATCGCCGGTGCTATTCCGGTCGGCATGTACACGAGCGCAAACTGCACGAAGTAGTAGATTGATCCGGCAGTCCCTCCTAGTTCCACGTCCTGACATCGACGATGGTCGGCATCCCATTTGAGAGCGTCCGACACGGCTCGTTGACAGGTGCGATCC
>NW_022714130.1:0-712 GCF_011630105.1 Anneissia japonica
AGCCCTAGCTAGGCTATGCTTAGGCCTGTAAATAGCTCACCCTATGCTAGGCTTGGGCTCTATCACAGAATAGGCTTAAAATAAGCCTCTAGGCCGGGCCTAGGTCTACTACTACTGCTCAGTGCTACTCTACTAGCCTATCCCTTAGTAGTACTAAAAAAAGATAGCCCCCCCCCCCTCCTGGCCTAGCTAGGTTAGGCCTTTATATAGCTAATTCAAAAAAACTTAGGCCTAGGCCTAGGCCCTAAGCCTAAATAAAAAAAAAATGTAAATAAATTAAAAAAAATTAAAACAAACATGAAATAATCTGAACAAGGCCTAGGCTTAGGCCTAATCATTACTCTTTTGTTAGGTTGTGCAAGCCTAGCCTAGGCTAGGCTTGCACATGCCTACGATATGGCACGTTGTAGTAGGCAAGGCCTAGGTAGCCCCACCTACCCATCCATAGCAAGAAGCCCTTCATGCCTATAAGAAGGCTATACGCTGCACTATTCTAGGCCCCTCAGGCGACTGGCATTTGGCTGGCAATGTTCGATTTTTAATTTCAGTTTCTAATTAATCTAAGCCAAATTCATTTCAAAAAAGTCTAATAAAGGACCTATAGCTTATTATTGTTTAGGAATTTGAACACAAAGTTGATAGAATACTTATGAACAAAAACAACTCAGAGCTGGACAGCCTGCAATATGCTCTCACCCATTGTGCAAAAATG
>NW_022714131.1:0-616 GCF_011630105.1 Anneissia japonica
GATAATTGCCGGGCCCTAAAAGGAACCTCATCGGACCCAGTAGTGGGGTCTACTTATGCCAGTGCACGGTAGGGGAGCCGCAGGCTTATCCTCGGTGGAAGCTACCGGAGCCCAGCAAACTGACGCCGAGGTACCTGCGTGTACACGGTAGTGATGGCGGAGTCATCTCAAAAGCGGGGGCGCGCGTATGCCATTTTCGTGACTTCTGAAGAGGAAATGGAGGAAAAAAAAAAAAAAAAAAAAGACTGAAAAAGGAAAGAAAAAAAAAAGTGGAATTGGGGAAGAAAAGGGTTACGAAATGATGATTATGATTATTAATGCCTGACTCTGGGTGTTTTCTTTAGTGTTTTGTTTAACATTATTATTTTTTTGTTGTTGTTTATTATTATTGTTATTATGACTGTTATTACCGTATCATTATTAATAATATTATTATTATTATTATTTATTTATTTTTTTCTTTTTTCCAGGACCACAATGAAAAACATTTCTTTAAAATGATTGTGTCATCCTGGCTAAAGATATTAGTAAATAAATAAATAAATAAATAAATTCTGAGATTCTTTTAAACAAATACGGCAATTCAATATCTATAACATATTTTTAAAAAAATACA
>NW_022714132.1:0-1334 GCF_011630105.1 Anneissia japonica
TATTTCACAGTTACAAACATGCATTTTTATAGAATTCTGAAGGTTTACCCAGACCCTTCCTCTAATTGGTAGCGTCCCTTCACTGCCAAAAAAAGTTTTTGGCAGTTGCGTCCCCGGTGACATCGATGGCTGGTTACGATTGGTGGCACATCGATTGAGTATTTTCATTCATCATGGGGGCGCGAAGGTGAAAGGGGGTGCGAAGGTGAAAGGGGGTGGGGGGTCGATGATCAGTTAAGGGGCGCTAATTCACAAAAAATAAGGTGATTTTAGGTGATTTTTAACTACTTGACCTTGATTTGAAACCAGTGTAGAAAATGATCCATTATAAGTCGTTGTTGTACCATAAACGGACCTGCTTGATGACCTGTTCAGTTTACCATAAACAGTAGGTAACACAGTTAATAATTGAATCACCGAATCAACAATAGTTTTCTTAAAACGCCTTTTTTTGAATTAAAAGGTTTTTGAATGTAACGTTCCATGGGAGTTAACTTTGAAGACCCCCTCATGATTTCGCACCTTATGAATGAATTTAAGGTGCTATTAACTCGAATTTACCTTGGTTTGATGGTTTTATTTTAACTGCTGTTACTAATATAACATTAAAAAGTACAACTCAAATAAAATCAACAGACCATTATGATTCAATATTTATTTTGGTATATCATTAGTCCATTTTATTTCTCGTCATCAAAACATTGTACAAAAAAGATAAAATTCGCACAAGACAGGACAAAATAAAAACACATTACAATAAAAGATGATGCAAGGATGGTCTATGAATGTTTTCTTTAAGAACTTAATTCAAATGTGGCACTACATAAAACAAATTATAAACATGAAAGTGTACAACGATAAATACGGTGAAAATGAGGCTAAATTGTAATAGAAGTAAAAAACGCGAAAGAAGAACAACAGTAATAATAATAATAATAATAATAATAAATAATAATAATAATAATAATAATAATAATAATAATAATAATAATAATAATATTAATAATAATATTATAACATACAAATTCAATAGTAAAATGATTGGGGGAATAACAATATAAAAGCAGAAAACATTTAAATAATTAAAACATTAAAATACAGACAAAATGAGGCTAAACAATTTGTCATAAAAGTAAAAAAGCGCGAAAGAAAAAAACGCTTATTATTATTATTATTATTATTATTATTATTATTATTATTATTATTATTATTATTTTTATTATTATTATTATTATTATAAAAACAATAATAAGCCTAATAATAATAATAATAGTAATAATAACAACAACAATACAACATACCGGTACAAATTCAATAGTAAGATTGGGGGAACA
>NW_022714133.1:0-567 GCF_011630105.1 Anneissia japonica
GATAGAGTACGAGTTTACAGCCCTTTTGTGGTCTTTTCGTCACAATTGTCTGATATAAATTGAAAAATAATAGTAGTAATAATAATAAGAAGACACTTGTAGACTAAAAGCGCATAATACCCCCCCCCCCCCCCCCGCTGGCGCCACCCCTGCTCGAAATTAATGAAACGCATATGAAACAATTGTTGTAGGTATTTTAATTGGAAGGTAGGAAGCCAAATTATCTTATCACTCTCGAATTGTTCCACTGCCAATTTTATGGCTGTTTAGGAAAAGAAAAGAAAAATAAAACCTTCCCAGACGTCATTAGACCATTGTAAACGTATTCACTACACAAACTCAAACCCCAAACTAGATGAATGAAAACTATCAGATAATAACACGTTTATTAGTACTCGTATGCTATATTTATGTGATTTCTGAATAAACAAACAGAATATTTACAAAATAGTAAAATATAGTCACAGAGCCAGGCTAGACCTACTGAGAATATTTCGGTTCCTTGCAGTGAAGTAAATCTAAAACTTATTCATGAAATCATTCAAAATCGTGTACAAAATAGTTGAA
>NW_022714134.1:0-522 GCF_011630105.1 Anneissia japonica
CAAAATAAAGTTATAGTAATTATATAATTAATAGTATGCAAGAAACAGCAAATCATTTTTAAGATGATAAAACATCACCTTTATTTCATTGTCATTCGTATTTATACAGGCTGTGCAAACAATTGAAATTACGAAGAATCATTTTCTAATATTGTTTAGCAAACAACTTTTAAAGGTCAAAAAAGGCGATTTTTTTTTTCTTATTTAGCTTAAATAATTTTCCGAACGCAAGTAGGCGAATGAGAAAATAAAAATAAAATTTTAATGATGAACTTAAACAGTGTAATAATGCAATTAATGAATGCGTTAAATTTATAATTAAGGAAGATATATATATATATATATATATATATATATATCGATCCCAAAATTGGACCCCATCTCATCCAGGTCGATCCGGCACCAGGACGATTCTATGTCCTACCCAAAATCCACAAAGCAGGCCATCCTGGCAGATCCATTATTTCGGGCAACGGTACTGCTACAGAAAAAATCTCTGAATATGTGGATGACTTATTGAGA
>NW_022714135.1:0-561 GCF_011630105.1 Anneissia japonica
CCACTTTCCTATCTCCATAATATTAATTACATTTGATAGAATAGGGTCTTTATTAGTTTCTATTTGAAAATCATCAATAGTCAATGCATCAAGTTCTGAAGTACACATATGCACAACCTGTCTAATATAGTCCTCTGCAATAGTGTTCGAGTCTGAGCATGTCAATGGAAGGCGTGACAATGAGTCTGAAATGTTCTGTTTTCTGTATATGCTCAATGTGAAAGTCATATCCTCGCAATCTCCATGACAAACGTTGTATTCTAGCTGGTAGTTGGGAATTAGCTTTTGGACCAAACATGCATATTAATGGTTTATGGTCCACTTTAACCTTGAATTTCTGTCCCCATAAGTAAACATGAAAATGTTCAATTCCCCATACACAACCTAATGCCTCTCTTTCAACTTGTGAATAACGGCGTTCAGTCTAGGTTAGTGAGTGGCTAGCATAAGCGACTGGTCTGAGTTCACTTCCGTCTGTTGCTGTAGCAAAATGGCTCCAACTGGAGATGCATCTGTAATCACAGTAGTTGGTGCATTCATACAATAGTATGCAAGACAAGG
>NW_022714136.1:0-1281 GCF_011630105.1 Anneissia japonica
TAATATGAAAATATACATATAATGAATTACACCTATACTTGATTCTCCTGATGAAATCCAGTTATTATTGTATATTCCATCACGACAATAACAATTACCATACATATAATATTTTATGAATTAACAATTGTTTGATTGATCCACACCCTTAACTTTTTTGACAATCCCATCTGCCTCCTTTGGTGTCTGTATATTGTATTGTTGTTTGTGCCATAGACAAAATAATTGAAATGAAATGAAAAAAAAAAAAACCCCATCTAATTTATTTTATTTATTACTAAGTTCCAAATTTTGTTATTTTCACCATGGTCGTAGGCCTATAAATTATTCATTATTAATGTTTCTTTGCAGATTTGGTTTGGATGCTAATAAAACAATATCTTTTGATGAATTCATGTCAGCATTTCGTGATTCTGAGGTATAGACACACATTTCATATTAAACAATTCTATTAAATATGATTTTTTAAATATAGTTATATTACTTAGTTATATTACTTTTATATTATATTTTGTTATCCATATTTGTTGAAATTATTTTGTACTTCTGTTTCTTTAAAATTAACAAATCATTTTTTACTGCTATAGTGTAATTTTCTAACCTCATTGAATACAGGTTGTTCAACGGGAATGGATGAGTCCTTATACACGTAAAGAAGTATGCGCACAACGCAAACGAGCTCACACAGAAGATCACTTGCGCGATTACACACTTGGCAACCATATTAAGGATGGTGACTATGTCTCAGCAACATATGCAAATGCTCTCCTGAAAGATAAATGCCAGCGGAGGTATGCTTAGTACTACATTTTGATGATAATGATAGTTATCATTATTATTATCAATATTGTTATTATTATTATATTATTATGAACATAAGCATGATAATTCATCCTGTAATTTTTATTGAGGGTAATTCGTAAGGTGTGAGCAGATTGTTTATAAGCAAAAAAACATGCATTTTTAAATATGTAAAATTCAATATCATGCCTAAATATGGTCTTGATGACATCACATTATGACCATATATAGGCATATCATGACTACATATAAGCATACAACAGTTTTTTTCAAAGGAAATTTGGTAGTCTGTAGAGCTTTACTGTATGACTTTGTGATTTGAAAGCAAATATCTTAACTACTAAACCACAGCTTATTTTTAATTTTATGTGTGAATTTCAGTGGCGTATCCCCCCCCCCCATAAAAATCACGGTCAAGTAGTTAAAAATCACCTAAAATCAGCTTATTTTGTGATTAGCGCCCCTCAACTGATCATCGAG
>NW_022714137.1:0-1037 GCF_011630105.1 Anneissia japonica
AGCTTTCCGAAGGAGAAACCAAACTTCTATCCCGAGGACTCAAATTTTGCCCAAAACCGAGGCAGTCTGACCCACAACAACTATCTTTGGATCTGGAAGCTTTCTTCCGACGTTTAAGATGCCGTGAATTTTTCGCCGATTCCGACGGCAACACCACGGATAACATGGGCAATGTTACTAAATTCAAACCTAAAAGTACCTGGAATCCCCCTAAAAATCGTTGCCTAGCTTTAGAAACTTTCATTCAGGCCATTGAGGAGGACGTTAAAAACCACACTCCTAGTCCAGATTTCCGCGACAATCTCATAAAAAATGAGAGGCAGGCCATCGCCAATTTGCGTCAACGTGATGATATTATCATCAAACCAGCTGATAAAGGCATTGCCACTGTCGTAATGGACATTAAATTCTATGAAGAGGAGTCCTTAAGACAACTAAACAATCCTCTTCACTATCGGAAGCTCACAGAGGACCCCACTCCGGAAATTTCTAAGGAAGTGGAAAAATCTGTATTAAAGATGGTTAAAAAAGGTTCCATCGATCCCAAAATTGGACCCCATCTCATCCAGGTCGATCCGGCACCAGGACGTTTCTATGTCCTACCCAAAATCCACAAAGCAGGCCATCCTGGCAGACCCATTATTTCGGGCAACGGTACTGCTACAGAAAAAATCTCTGAATATGTGGATGATTTATTGAGACCAAATGTTGTTGCTCTCCCCTCGTACATTCAGGACTCCACGGACTTTATCCGCAAAATTAACCAAATTTTAAATTTACCTAATAATACTGTTCTGGCTACACTTGATGTTTCGTCATTATATACTAATATCGTGTATAAGAGTTAATGCGTTCATTTCAAATTACAAGCAAATTCGGGGCAAAACCCCATCTAAATCACATCTCCGTGAACTTATCATGCTGATTCTGACCAATAATAACTTTGTTTTCGGCGACGGTCATTACCTTCAGATTCATGGCACAGCGATGGGCACCAAAATGGCTCCATCTTTTGCTAACTTATTTATGAGACAATT
>NW_022714138.1:0-1057 GCF_011630105.1 Anneissia japonica
TAAAACATATTAAATAAATTGTAGTTATAAGGTCACAATGTTTATATCAATCTTTTAATTAATTATTAATTAACTAATTTAAAATATTAATTAAGATTATATTAATTAAGATATTCGTAATGTTCTTGTGAAAGTTATTTACATAACTGCAGTTTATTTATACGACATTTCGACGGATATTCATCAGTTCGTGTGAACCATCCCGAGCTCCGCTCCGCAAAAATACGCGGTAATCGCGCGATAGTATTAGCATTTGCATACATGAAAACACTTTGGCGATGCTTTTGTTTTTTGTTTTTGTTTTGTTTTACATTTACATCCAGCGTTAGGCCCACTGAATTGTTTAAATGCTTAAATAATTGAAAACATAAATTATGTGGATTAAATTCTCATATAATTTATAATGTACAGTATTTTATAAGATTATTTTTTTTAACAGAATAAAATAGGTTAGATTTTATTGAGAAAAAAAACCCAGATTTTACATCTATAGACGTAAGTTGATTTAATATGCTGAATCATTATTAATGGTATAGGCCTATACCTATTATATATTTCTATAAATTAATCAACAAATATCTCATTAATCACACTATCGCAAATAGGCCTATTGAAGTATTATTGAAGTATTATTAATTTTTTATTAAAGCATTATTCGAGCACCTTCATTATTATTATTATTATTATTATTATTTTATATATTATTTATCAACCATACTAACATTGAAAACATGAATTATGTGGATAAAATTATCATAGAAAATAAACTTATAATTTATAAGATTATTTTTGTAAAAAGCAGAATAAAATAGATAACACCTTTATTTAAAAAAAACCAGGTTTTGCATAGACGCAAGTTGATTTAATATATGCTGATTCATCTCATTAATTAAACAATTTTTATTCATTTTGAGCACTGTTATTATTATATTATTATTATTATTACTACTACTATTTTATTTTTAAATTTTTGTTGTTTTATTTTTTGTTTCATGTATGGGCCTAGATATAGGCTATGTATATATTTAATAATTAGAAATAATTATAATTTAATTAT
>NW_022714139.1:0-897 GCF_011630105.1 Anneissia japonica
TAATGTTGAAAATAGCAGTGTTTCTCTGATATTAATAAGTAATATTATCATGATAATATTTATTTAAATTATGCCATTTGTATCGATGACTGTAAATTCTTAAAAAGCCAAAAACATCCAAATTAAACATTACATACTGGGTGGTAGTTTATTTACAGTATGAGGAATTTTAATGAAACACAACAAATTATACGAACTAGTACAAGGCTCGATTTAGTACTAGCCCGGCGTACAATGTCTAGTAAAAACCGCTCCGGGCTAGCCTATTTACTCCTCATGTTGCCCGGTTGTCTAGTGGAGAATTAACAAGAAAAACATTTTATTAAAAAAAAAAAGAAAAAAAAGCGGAACTTTCGAGACAATCCCTAGGCCTGCACAGGAGGTACCGCAGCCCAGAGAATACACTCTAGCTAGCTTTCAGCTCTCCACATGCGTGAGTGTTTAATTATAAAGATGATCCCCAAGTCATTCACCAACCACTTGCTCCATTTCTCAGCTATAATATAATATATTTATTGACATTACACTTTTACATCAGTGGCAGCACACAAGAAAGTGGCGCAGTCAAACTTAAACTAATGAACAAAGAGTAAAACAACAACTTAAAGCTAAACAAATGAAAGAACTTATGAACAAAGAGTAAAACAACAACTTAAAGCTAAACAAATGAAAGAACTAATGAACAAAGAGTAAACAACAACTTAAATCTAAACAAATGAAAGAACTTATGAACAAAGAGTAAAACAACAACTTAAATCTAAACAAATGAAAGAACATAACGAAAGAAAATACAACTTAGATCTAAAATAAATCATAAACATCCCTCACCCTCCCCACACAAATAATGTACATAATACACATTACGTGCATACAGTACCCCACCCAAATATGTGCATA
>NW_022714140.1:0-1480 GCF_011630105.1 Anneissia japonica
ATACAAGAAACTACATAACTCAAGATGCTCAAACTTTTTAACGCGATAATATAGATTAGCGTAATATAACTAATTAATTCTCAATACATTTAACTCATATAATCAGTACTTAAACTCACACTTTTTGACATCCAAGATTCAAATTACAGCTCAACTCGGTATACTCTACTCAGATGACAGCCTGAATGTTGAAATATCAGTTAACCTAATGACAAATACAAAGCATTATCAAATAATGTTGAAATAGCAGTTTTTCTCTTATATTAATAAGTAATAATAATATTTATTTGAATTATGCTATATGTATCGATGAAACTCAAAAGAAAAATACCTAAAGTAATTTAAACATATTATTACTGTATTCCTCTCGTAGACCTTCATGAAGAAAACCCGAAATAATGCTATTCTCAAATCATAGCAATAGGCCAACAGCCGCTCTATTGAATTATAACCATGGTTACTCTGGTCAAAAGTTCTAACCACTAGAGATAAAACACTTTCAGGGATCAACTTGATTATACTGTAACTTACACTAACTTATAATGCGAGTCCCAAATAAGCCTCATAACACTGCAAATATCACTCCGCATATATAAAATGCACTAGACTCTTAAAATACTGTACCACAAACTAAAGTAAATTAATACTCAATCAAACAAATAGTTCTAATAATTACTAATAATCATTAACGTTCCTGTCCATGTACAATCAAAACACGCTTCACTTGCATGATGATTCATCATATACCTAATACGATGCTACAATTCTAAGCATAACTATATTAATTCTAATTGTTAGCAATCGAGTATTTACAGCCATCCCGGAAACTAGCTAACTATATTTGGTAGAACGCGTTATAAACAGATAAAAGATGAAACTTCAATTTAAATGCAAAAGGTATAAATTTATTGAGTATAAGCACTAGTAGATAAAACTGACCTTAAGCTTTTATGCTAAAGTAGGGACTGACTATATCTATTTTCTCTCACTGATATATTTAGTTTAGGACACTCCAATAGACTTGAAAGGTTCAAGTAACTGCTTTTCGGTCATTGTGTGAAAGTTAAAATTTATATACAGGGAATTTGCTATGTACCAAAAGTACTAAAAGTACCATGCTAATAATAATATTATAATTAGGATTGGGGTGAATGCTCCCAGTATATATATACACAAGTTACAGGCTTTCGAGTTTAAGTAGGTCACATATTCAACACTAATGATGGTTAATTCGTAATTCCTAATATAACTTCGGAAACTCGGTAACACTAGCGACTATATCAATGTCAGTTTTACGATCTTATATTAATCATTAATTACCGATGTTTTACGATAAATTATGATCCGTTTTACAATGAAGTTTAATACAATGATATTTAACTTACCGGTTGAACTGCTCAATACTCATAGAACAACCGTGTTAACTTTCTTAAATAACTAAATTACATTACAGAATTCTCGAACGCTTCTCTCTCTACGA
>NW_022714141.1:0-2323 GCF_011630105.1 Anneissia japonica
TCGACGAGTTGAGTTGAGTTGAGTTGAGTTGAGTTGAGTTCCGTGTCGACCTGAGCCTGCCTTAAGAGATAAGGTTATATCAACACATTGCTGATATTGATCGTGGTAAGCAACTGCTCACGTCGAATTCAGTAAAGTTGGTAAAAAATTCCCTTCCCTTAGCGGCGTGGCGCCTTCACTGAGTGTATGTCTAAACAGGTTTACATAAAGGTTTCTTAGAAAACACAATAATTAGAAATATTCTTCTTTTTTTTTAACTTTTCGGCTTTTAAAACTATTATTGCCTAAATGTTCAACTGTATGCGAGCACAGAGCTAAAATAACCATTTTAAAATGTATAGGTCCATGATACGATTAATTGCATATGAGGCATATCTCTTACATACATGTTCCTTTGACGAATGGTGCATGTTACGATTCGTTCATAACACAAGAACAAACACTCCTATACGACTTGACATGTGGGTAGCGGGTATTCTGCAATTGAACCCAATAGGCCCTGTTCGTATAGAATCACTATTGTCATGAAAATGACATACGTGGCTAACGACCATAAACCTAGTTTTCTGTCGAGTACCCAGTCTTTCAACCAGAGAGCTACTACTATAACGATGACAGTAGTAAAGAGGCCAGCAGACATAAGAATAAGGCTGTTACTGCTGATTTCGATCGGTTCCCAATTGCTGTTGGTTGCTATTCGTACAAACCACAGAAATCCTAGACAGACTAGCACCTCAAAGATATTACTACCAATAATATTTGCAACGGCCATATCACCATATCCTATGGGACAAAATATTTTTTGTTTTAATAATGTTGTACCGTAGACATTTCTGCAGAAATTATTTAATAAATTTTTAAGTGTTTGTATTGATGCGAAAAGGTTTTTTTTTAAATTATATAGGCCTATTTGCCTAGCTCCGACTTATGACCATTCGACTGGAAGCCGAAGGTTTATCTCTGCACCTCACATTACAGGCCTATTCTTTTGAAATGCGTGTGAATTAGAATCGATTTTTTTTTCAATCAGAAAACTTACCATCCCTTGCAACATATATAGATCCAAATAGGTCAGGTAGACTGGTGCCAAAAGCCAGAAAGGTAAATCCCATCACGTTGTCAGACAGATGTATTGTATAACCTGCAATTGTAAGTCATAATAACGTTATAATAACGTTACCGTTTGGTGTACAAAACGTTTATTTTACGTATTTATAACGTAATTTCACAACTAAATAACGTTGTGCTAACGTCATTTTTCTACATAGGTGTACCTAACCACAACATTATATTTACTCCTTTTAATCATAGCATATTTTTGCGTTTATACATGTTACATACCTTTTTTCTTGAATATTTAAACACGCATTATCCTCATTATAACTAATGTATACTTTCAAACTGCATTAATGTATATTAAAATCAATCGAGAATTACTTTTTACCTTCCTTATTTTTCTATCCAAAACCGTGTATTTTTTTCGATTGGACTTCGGTGTAAAAATCAAGGATAGCCCACGAAAGTCTAGAAGAAGACTAATTTCCAGTGGGGTCCTTCTGGTGGTGATTGGGCAGTACACCGGGAGACAATCCCCTACTCTTTTCCGAAGAGTGTATGGGCCATAAATGCACAAGGGACCAACGGCTTAAAAGTTTCATCCGAAAGACCGTGCGCTATTGTACCGTAACTTGTATCTCATCCCCTCCAGCTGAAACACAAGAAGAGGCAGCGATGGGAATTAACCGGGGACCTAGAGATCTACACGGTTCAGCGCACACACAGTGGCTACCACCAGATTAGACGACTGAGCTAAGCTGCTCTCTGTACTAATGTTTCATTAGTTCTCTGTTTAGAGAAATTTCTTTCAATTCGTCTATCACCAGTAGTGTAAGATCAGTATTAGTGCACGACCTGCATATTAAATGGTAGATAACGATATGTATATAAACAATCATGATAATGATGGGACAATCCACGACTCTTCATTCACTCTTCTTAAAATTGTGTTTTATCTCTCATGCTTACCTATGATAGTGATCATCCAAACCAAAATGTAAGATAAACCAGCCAGCCAAATGGTTGCCAAGCAAAACGTTGCCGCGTAAGTGTTCCGCCCGCAGCCCTTACGTCGGCAATCGGGAATGGTCAGAAAAAACATGATAATGGCCGGTAGTCCAAATATCCAGCTAACATACTTTGCCGGGTTCTCGGGAGCAGAGAATATGGATTCATTGTCTACAATAAACGAGAGCATGGTGTGGAACTGTAATTCACAGAACGAAGAACTTTAGCAGACATACATATAAAACATATAAAATGTTTC
>NW_022714142.1:0-645 GCF_011630105.1 Anneissia japonica
CATTACCCTGCACGATACACGTCATTAGGCCTGCTATAATAAAATGCAATATAAATAATTAACTTACTGCTGCTAATTATTACCGAAACCTTAGTTTGTCACTTTATATAGCACATTTCTGCCTGCATTCAACATTAGCCAGTCTTCATGGACCTTGTCCAACTCGGCTTTTCTCATCTAAGGCCCTTAACTTAGGCCTCTCTAGAGACGTCTGCTCTCAATCGAGACAGTAGAAAACATTATAACATAGTCCAACAAAAGAAAAAATTTGCATATGAATAGAATTCTATTGTTCTCTTCCCCCTAATCCCCTCAATTCTTTTGTTTAGACCCCAACTCATCGATATTTAGAACAATAGAATTGACCTCGTGACCTTAACTTCCGGTCGAAGACCTATTGTTTGATTTTACCGGACCTTGAAATATGAATAAGTAATTTATGACGTAGTGCTAAAATTGGATACGATGTTTTTCAATAAATGTATTATATTTTTATAATAGCTATTGACGACCCTTTATAGCCGTTAATCCTATAGAAAATATGAATAATAAATTTATGACGTAATTTCGGACGTGTCACAACTGGTTTGTGTTACTACGTCATAGTCGATACGTCACCCTTTGTGATATGTATACTTAATTCAT
>NW_022714143.1:0-1365 GCF_011630105.1 Anneissia japonica
TACATTTTTTATTTAATGTGTATGCGTGTATGTTTTTTTACATTTTTTTGTGAAGGCAGGATATCATGAATTAAAATTCTTGTAGTGTTATAAATTGAACAGATATTTTTTACTTGATTTAATTAACTTGCCTTTGAGTGTAGAAATAATAATGAACATAAATATAGTGACAATGATGAAAATAGCGATGATAAGCTATTACTATTAAAATGTTGAATATGTTAATGCTGCTACCGCTATAAGGAATGGGCCCATACATATATACCTCTCACAATTTGTTGTTTTTAAGATATTAGGCCAAATGTATGATCATATATAGCACTGTTACACCAATTGAAAAAACATGGGTGGGGGAAATGTCCAACTGACAAATTGAAAGCCATGCAAATTAGGCTTGAAGACCCTATAATATGAACAATAGCCCTAGTCACGGTACAAACAATCAGGAGGACTAGTTTGTTCAGATCGTTAATTTTACTGAGCGCAATATCCTTTGTAGTTTACCGCTAACGATAAGTGTTTTATCCAAAGTTTATCATTGACGGTTATTTTTCATGAGAAAATATATATGCTTGTAAAAAAAATTGTCCGCATAAAGAGAGAAATACTAAATAAATTCCATAAAGTTCATTATACACATAATAATAGGCTTGTGGTTATACTATATAAATAACTATTATTATCATAAATGTGTTGTTTTTTATTTGTAAAAGCACAGGATATTTCTTTCTATTTTAGAATAAGAATATACTTAAAAATACAATATAAAAATAAACTAGACACTGCAGCATTTCTCTCTTTATGCGGATTTATAACAATGTTTATTTCTGCAATTTTTCTCCTGGTGGTAAGAAGGCGGCGAATGGATGATTGTTTAAAATAAAAAAAAGTAAACTAATAATTAAATATTAAACTGGAAAGTAAATTTAATCAGGGAGAAATGAATATAAATGAGGTAATGCAAATGAGTGCAGGGATGCAAATGAGTTTAGGTTAGTGGTGTGAAGCACTGATTGGATGGGAGTGCATGAATAGTAATGAGATATGAATTTTTGGTGGGGTGTTGGTTAGAACTGTTTGAAGGGGGTTTGGAGAGTGACTTGTGAGAAAGCAGGGAAAGGACATGTTAGTCCAGTATAGTTAATCGATGTTGCATTTAAAGACAACAGTATCAGGTCTATTTGTTTGCCTGTTATTTTATAATGATAAAAATGTAGACCTGAATGTATGCCAATGAACATCCAGTGAACGGCTGTGATGTAGTCAATATTGTATTATTTGGATGGATACCTTTTTCCAAGATACCTGCTAATAATTTTTATTTTTGGAATGTTAAAATAATATATAATGATCCAAAGTGGTAGT
>NW_022714144.1:0-1446 GCF_011630105.1 Anneissia japonica
TTCATTCTTGTCGTCCTCATCCTCTTCATTATCATCCTCATGATGAGGATTGATAATGATGATTATTAAGATGATGATGATGTGGTTGATGATGAGGACAAGGATGATGATGGATGATGATGATAGATGATGATTGTAATGAGGATGATGATGATGATAGATGATGATTGTAATGAGGATGATAATGACAATGATGATGATAATGAGGACTATGATGATGAATGAGTGATGATGATAAGTAGGATAAGGATGAGGTTGATGATAATGAGGATGATTATGGATGAGGATGATTAGTAGGATGAAGGTGATGGTGATGATGTTAACAATGATTAGTGAGGATGGTGATGAGGGTGACGATGATGGATGAGGATCAATGCCATGGCCAGGATTTTCAAACGCTGTGGGACAATATCAGAGCAGACCCACTTTACGTGTAAATTCAAACAATGTGGACCCATTTTACGTAAAAATATGAAATATCTGGACCCATTTTCTTAAATTTTACCCATATTTAACTAAATATAAGGTATCTGGATCCATTTTATGCATAAAATTACATAATTTGGACCCTTTTTTAAAATGTGGACCATTTTTTGTGGACCCATTGGAAAATGGTGTGGGACTGTCCCAACAGTGCCAATAGCTGGCTATGCCATTGATGATGATGGATGAATATGATGATGAGGATGATGATGAAGAAAATGATGAAGAATGAGGAGGATGAAGATTATGAGGATGATGATAACGACGATAGATGATTGATAAGGACGTGATGAAGATGAGGACGATGACGATGGATGAGTATGATGTGATGATGATGGTGATGATTACAACGATCGATGATAGTATGGGAGCCTCGCAAAATAAAGCAACGCGTATACGAGTGGACCACGCGATGCGATTAAGGGCAGTTTAATCCCATAGTTGGCCACGCGTTGGGATTATTTTCCTGGGCTACTCCACTTCGTAGTGGGGAATTGATAACAGGCTTAGTGTAAAAACCCAATTAACACAAACAAAAACGTCTCGTATAAAAATAAACCCTATTGGAAGTAACGCAGGTTCACGTAATATTTCTGAGAATTACATTAATAATTTATCATTTCTTATATCGTTTTAGTATTAATTAAGATTATTAAATAAAACTGTCTTGGACGACAGACAGATATCGGTCTACTAAACAGTAGGCCTACATTCGATCATGAACTTAGATAGGGAACTTCTTTCAGTGTTAGCGAAATACAACAAAAAATATTGAACTTCATATAACGTACCTTTATCTGATATAAATGTGAGCAGTTGTCCTAGGCCTATATGTTATCTATTTTAATATTGATTAATCTGGAACTTTGGTGGAACAGTATATCCATTGTACTCTTATACACATCTAGATGTGTATAAGAGACAGCCTCACTTCAAAGCAAGCATCATGTTACTTTCGTCAGC
>NW_022714144.1:1454-1798 GCF_011630105.1 Anneissia japonica
ACCGATGAAACACATGTTTTGATGCGGCACAAACCTAGACTCTATTCTATTTCAATGTTGATTAATCTCGAAGTTTAGTGTAAAAGAATATATTTATTATATATGATTACAAGGCTCTTTAAAAAAGGGTATTGTATTGTGTATTGTATATCTGTAAAATATTGTTTTCTCCGTGTTTTCTCTAGATTGCTGTTCAATGTATTGCTTTCACCCCTTTTCAAACAGCGAAGCACATGTTTTGTTGCGTCGTTGATTAACCATGGCCTCTACCATTCCATGTGGGTTATTAATTTTATAATAATTTTTCAAAATAATTAAATTTAAAATGTATAATCATTAAATCG
>NW_022714145.1:0-661 GCF_011630105.1 Anneissia japonica
TTGGCATTGACAAAAGCAATTTGGGTCAATGTTAACAAAATATAGAAGATAAGTACAGTATAATTACCCACTTGGGGATTTGAACCCAACCCTTAATAAGGTACTATACAGGGACTGGTGAATGCACTTACTATTTATTTTAATTTCAATGAAAAAAGAACATTATCACCACATGGATTTGTGTTGTGTTTTTATAGGTTTGCAATGTATTTTCATTTTTTATTACAAAAAATTAACATTTTAACAAAAAATAGGTTCTTATGAGCATGAACTTGATACAATCATAATCAAGAGGTTTTGATTGGGTTTGTGATGTGTTTTTGGAGGTTTTCGGTGTACAATATCAATACCAATACACTGCACGCGGTCTCAACACTGTTGCGTGTTATGAATCATACGGCCAAGATGGGCATGGTACATTGGACACGGTCTTAATACTGTTGAGCGTTATGAATCATAGGGCCAAGTGGCATGGTTGCATTTTACACAGTCTTAATACTGTTGAGCGTTATGAATCATAGGGCCAAGTGGCATGGTTGCATTTTACACAGTCTTAATACTGTTGAGCATTATTAATCATAGGGCCAAGTGGCATGGTTGCATTTTACACAGTCTTAATACTGTTGAGCGTTATGAATCATAGGGCCAAGTGGCATGGTTG
>NW_022714146.1:0-1362 GCF_011630105.1 Anneissia japonica
CAATTTGACTTGTTTATAATACATTGGATCATATTTATCTGTATTCCATCCAACTACAATAAGCTACTCTCTCCACTATTTCCCTTCCAAGCTGATTATTTTTATTTCAATATTTCAATTCCTGTTATTTTCTATACTCTCTTCCTATTCATTGTGTAAATCAAAATCTTACCTGCAAAGAACATGGCATATATATTGAAGATATTCTATTATTTGTATTTCCTCCTCCAGCCGATTATTTTTCTGATGGACAACCTCACATCGAAGGCCAGCTAAAGGAGAAGAAGGTGCGATGGAAATTATTTCGTACTTGGAGAACCCGTTATTTCACACTTGCAGGAGAAAACCTTGTTTACAAAAAGAACAAATCGGTATGGGCTATTTTTTATGTTACTGTGTGTTTACGATAATATATGTATGTTATATACTGTAAACAAATATCTCATTCAAGATCCAGAAAACTGTAAATAATGTACAGAAAATGGCATATCTTAGATCTCTGGCAGTCTAGTCTCATGCAATATTAGTACTATTTCAAAATTGTGATGTCAAACATTTTTTATGTTACTGTGTGTTTACGATAATATATGTATGTTATATACTGTAAACAAATATCTCATTCAAGATCCAGAAAACTGTAAATAATGTACAGAAAATGGCATATCTTAGATCTCTGGCAGTCTAGTCTCATGCAATATTAGTACTATTTCAAAATTGTGATGTCAAACACGTTGAAAGAATTTAAGGATCTTAAATTCTACTGGTGCTTTCATCACCACAATGCCTTCATGGTCAAGTGGTTGGACATTCACCATGCATGCAAAAGGTCCAGGGTTCAAGTCCCGGTGGAGGCCAAGTTTGTTTTTTTCTATGGTAATGTCAGGTTTCTCTTCTGTTATGTTTTGAAGTTTATTATAAGTTCTAAACTTTTTTATGCTTTTGTAGACACAGTCAAAGGGCACACTACCGATTGAACTGGGGAAAGTTCAAAGTGTAAAAGCAGTCAGGAGGCGTGATCGTAGTATACCAAGAGCTTTCGAGATATTTACAGAAGACAACAAGTCGTATGTATTCAAAGCAAAAGACAGTACAAAGGCAGAGCAATGGGTACAATGTTTAACAATTGCTGTACGCCAGGCTAATACGAAGCAGTGATTCAATATTTAGGTCTTAAATCCAGACTTAAAAAATTGAAAATGGATATATGTATGCCATTCAATCAGTGACAAATCTGTAGATTTACAACTGTTTTGAAAGCACATAATTATCACCGTATTTATTTGAATAAATGCTTCCTCAAAGAAATGCCCCTCCAGAGGCTAATTTGGAATAAACTCCTCTCTTAAGTAAATGCCGGGGGAA
>NW_022714147.1:0-615 GCF_011630105.1 Anneissia japonica
TAACTCGATAAAATCCAAATTCGTCTGGTATACTTGCAATGTCAGGTTTAGAGATGATATGTTCTCTGTCTAAGGCCTGTAAGACACGACTATAATTCTTTTCGGTGCAAACAAATAGAATGAATCATAGGCCAAAGACTTTCTGTGCAAACAAATAGGTATGGAATAAATCCTTGGTCCAAGGCCTACAACAAAAGCAGCGATTGGATGCTTTTTAGCCAATAACGTGCTAGCGGTGTCAACTAATAGGTCCGCAAAAACGTCCACGATGATTCTCGTTGTACAACCTGTGCCTAGTTAAGCTAGTTGTCGATAGGAATTTCGCTAAAACGACGTCCATCCTCTTGATATATCCCAGTAACATGGGACCCCATGTGTAATACGTTGATTATGTAATGTTATTTCGATTTTTAAATTTTTTTATATCAAATACACGTTCGCAAAATTAGCGAAATGAACTTCTGTACACGCTGTGCCTATTCTTTAACACAGGAAAGAATAGGAGCCAGTGTTGAAGAATAGGACTTTCTCGAAAAACTCAAAATACACAATGACGTCATCGGAATTTCGACACGTGATCGTCTTTTCTAGTATGAAGAATTTTCCCATTTACCC
>NW_022714148.1:0-193 GCF_011630105.1 Anneissia japonica
TTTATTTTCAGCTGCTTTTCTTTGGAATTCCTTGCCCAAACATATTACTGAATCACCATCAGTTGATGTTTTAACACAAAACTTAAGACGCACCTTTTTATTATAAAATGTTAAGCGCATTTGATTTTTACTTCGGTTTAGTTGAAATTGGCGCTATATAAGTTATTATTCTTACTATTCTTATTATTTTATT
>NW_022714148.1:223-548 GCF_011630105.1 Anneissia japonica
TATAAGGAATTTGGCCAATATTAAGATTTAAAAAAAATATTCATATCTGTGAAACCATTCAGAATAAAATATCAAATTTTGTTAGCAATTCAATCAATATATACTGTGTATTGGCTTTTATGTATTAATATAACATGTACATGATATAATTTTGTTATGAATAGGGATTAAACTATATTAAGGCAATTTGGGAAACCATAATTTATCTACAAGACAATACTATTATTATGTCATTGAACTTTACATTGCCTGTAATGTAATAATTTATTTTTTACCTTTAGTTTCTGTAAATTGCTCCTGGAATTAACAATTACTGCTACAGTAA
>NW_022714149.1:0-504 GCF_011630105.1 Anneissia japonica
AATAAAATGTTATTCAACACTTGATGACAAATAAACACCCTTCCTCCACCCCCTATTTTTTTTTTAAAGTAATTTTTTCCTGGATAGAGCCTCATTGAGATCAGACCATTGTAATAAATGTAAACAATGGTATTGTTTGCTAATACAGTTGAATATCTATGATAGCTTTTGCATGCTTCGTCAAACTCAAATCTCTACTGTAGAGTTTTTTTTCTGTATCACACTATCCAAATTACTGATTATGTCAGTCACTCTTGCTAGTATTCCTGAAGAATAAGTGCATTAATCAACAGTTGCATTAATTAATGATTGCATAAAATTGCATACTTATAGTATCAAAAACAGCCTTAAACCAACAATTACATTAGTTGAAGATTTTCATAAAACTGCTTACTGAATTCTTAAAAAAAAAAAACAGCCAAAACCAACAATTACATTAATTAATGAGTGCTACGATTTTGCAATTATACAACTTCATTTATTTGTATAAAAATGTACATAAAA
>NW_022714150.1:0-508 GCF_011630105.1 Anneissia japonica
AAAATGTAATTTTTTTTTTGTTAGGTTAGGGTTAGGGTTAGTGTTAGGGTTAGAGTTAGGGTTAGTGTTAGGGTTAGAGTTAGGGTTAGGGTTAGGGTTAGGGTTAGGGTTGGGGTTAGGGTTAGGGTTAGGGATAGGGTTAGGGTTAGGCATAGTGAGATAGGCTGAAACAAACACTATTCCATTGAAAGTTTGAAGTTTTTCGGAAAAGTACTCGAAATATGGCAGAAAGTCAAAAATTTGCACTAAGTGCTCAACTCGGCGAGATAAGCACTTTTGTGCAAAAAGTGACAATGTTAAAAAGTTGAGTCAAAATGTAATTTTTTTTTTGTTAGGTTAGGATTAGGGTTATGGTTAGAGTAAGGGTTAGGGTTAGGGTTAGGGTTAGAGTTAGGTTTAGGGTTAGGGTTAGGGTTAGGGTTGGGGTTAGGGTTAGAGTTAGTGTTAGGCAAAGTGAGATAGGCTGAAACAAACACTATTCCATTGAAAGTTTAAAGTTTTTCGGAAA
>NW_022714151.1:0-1068 GCF_011630105.1 Anneissia japonica
GCGCTTTTAAACTGCCTTGTTACAAGCTTCAGTGCTTGTTTCATAGCTAAGGTTCAATCTCAAATTTATCTGAGCTACACTGATGAGTCCTGAAAGGACGAAACAACGTTGTATGCAGAATAATTTAATTATGTATATATATATATAACATTGTAGAAACACTTTATTGGAGAAAACCAATCTTTCGTTTTCTCCAATAAAGTGTTTCTAAATACTATACATGGTATTCGAGAATTAGAGGATGGTGGTGGTTAGAACCTGAAGCAGCAATTTAAGTATTTTACTTACAGATCAGAGAGGAACTGAAGCCGGACAAAATAACAGGGTTCCAAGTAATACAGATGTCTTGAGTTGTCTGCACTGGATCCCAAATTACAACTGAATTACTTTGGGTAGTAAGACCCTTTAAGATGGGTGTGACACTTTGCATATTAAGGGTCCCATCCAATCAGGGCACCAATTTCAACAAGTTTAGAAGAAAACTAATCCACCAATCAAAAGCTATAGTAAAGTGTCCGATAAACATATACTTAATTAAGGTAATAAATAAGTGGTTTGGACCAACTGAAAGTAAATGTCCAGGATGCGAAACCACATTGAAGTCTTGGAGATACAAAATTCAGTTCATTTACCTTGCGTTAATTAAATACTGACCACGGGTAAAGGAACTTGTTGGTCATAGGACAATAGCATACTGTAGGATAATAATATTTATGAGCTTTACAAAGTAAAACAAATTAAAATAAGGAAACGGTACTTTCCTAGAAAATGTTGAGTAAAACTATAAGGTCATCAAAATATTATATTATATATAATTATATAAAGAAGTTAATTAAAAATAGGCAAGGATGTAACAGTTTCCTATATTCTTTTATTATATATATATATATATATATACATACATATATATTTATATATATGTTTACTGAAGATGAGATCAATGATAAAGTTTTAAATAAGATATGTATATTTCTTTCTAATTATATAAATTTAAATCATTGAACCATCAAATTACTACACTGTTTACATTGTTTAAGTATGTTTATATATATATATATATATACATAC
>NW_022714152.1:0-1151 GCF_011630105.1 Anneissia japonica
AATACTTATAAAACTGTACAATGATTGGTCTATTTATCTATGCATACTGAGTATCTACAATAATATATATATATATATATATATATATATATTAATATTACAGATATTATGTGGTATGTATGTATGTATGGACTTACCTCTTCAGCTTCACCCCTGATTATCCATTCTTCCGGAACATCGCTCAAAGTAATATTTACATCAGTGTAATTACTAACGAACGTGTGCGTAGGACTGATTGCAACCTTGTTACATCTGACGTCTTCCAAATTCTAAATTTAAGTTTTAAAAAAATGGTACAGTACATCCAAATATTATTTATTATTTTTATTAACATTTCCGAGATATTCAGGTCTGTGACCTAATGACCCTCAAATGCACGCCGGAATTTGCTTCGTCACAAATTTCTTCCTTGTAACTTGGTTAAACTTTTACTAAAATTTACTTCATGTAAGTTGATTATTTTTCAAATATCTGGTCTGAGCCGCTTTTTTTTTAAATGGTCATTATCCACACCCTACTCCAGGTCGTTACCACAATTTAATCACCTCATCCAGGCTAATACCTAACGATCCCTGTAACTGCAATTTAGATCTGTGCAGCTAGTTTTGTGATATTTTGAACACAAAAAACACGCAGAACCTTAACATTTAAATGACCCTCAAGTTCACACCTGAATTTGGATCGTCACCAACGCTTAATAATAATAATCTTTATAACTTGGTTTGGACTTTCACAAAAATTTCGTTCATATCAGTTTTGAAATGTCTTGTCTAGGACGTTTATTCTGAAGTTCCTTTAAATGGTCCTCACATCCACCCCCTACAACGGACCGTCACCAAAATTTAATCATTTCTTCATTGGGTTATATTTTATATTAGGACTTTTCCATGAATTTTATTACTATGCTTTGTGGTTTTACCTTTAACGATGTAGTTTAAGAAAGTTTAGAGTATTCTGTTTTTTCACAGAGACCTATCGTTATTTTCACAGATTCTATCCAACACATCATTCAACGCACAACTGATATACGCCCTCACAAAGTGGGACTGTGGTAAGGCCAGAGACAACTTTGGGTAGACGCAAGAGACATTTTTTCACATTGCCACACAAACAATTTAAGCACTCATGTATCTTTTTATAAATATATATAT
>NW_022714153.1:0-579 GCF_011630105.1 Anneissia japonica
ACCCACATTATCCGTCCTTAGTGGACAACCTGCCAAGCTTCTGACCTACTAAACGGTTTTCGGCGTGCCAGAAACCTTGTAAAAATGAAAGGTATCCTCATTTTGGCGGTCAATTGAATCTTTCACAGCATACATTTCTTAAATAAAATGCATAATGCAGGTACTAACAATATTCTAATACAGTAATACTTTGGTTAAAAAGCATGATGGTAACTGACTACTTTGATGTTTAAAGTGTACGATAGGCTTAAAAAAAGACCTAACAACAACAACAATATATGCAATAATGATGATGATGATTATAATAATAATAATAATAAAATAATAATTAAATAATAAAAATAATAATAATAATAATAATTATAATAAGTTAATCAACAGCAATAATGATGATGACAATAAAAATAATAGGCCTAATAATAATAATAATAAGCTAATCAACAAAATAATGGTGATGATAATAATGAATAACAATTATAATAGCAATAAGGATAATGATAATAATAACAATAATAATAATAATTAAATAAAACAGAACAGTTGACATAATAAATAGAATATAGCATTGATGATCAGTAC
>NW_022714154.1:0-671 GCF_011630105.1 Anneissia japonica
ACAGTCGTTTCGTCACAATGCCAGGTGGCGCCATCTGTTGTCAACCAGACGTTGGTTACTGTTCAGTACACCTGAATGATTTCATAGGCTTTCTGGAATAAGCATTTTAAAATCTAATATTTTCCATCAAATTGTACTAAAAACACAAAAGCTCGCATTAAATTAGTTATTGAACACACATTTAATCATCAATTAAAATTTACAAAGAAAAATTAAGATATAACATCTTAATAATTACGTTAGAAATTGGGATCAATGGTTTGTCAGTGGAGACAATTAGCTTGGTTAAACGCAGTTTGTGTTGACAATAGCAACGAAGTAGTATCACATGGTAACACTGTAGTACTCTATTGCTAACATGTCTCTCACAAGAAGATACATCTTTGTATTTTTTAAATAATTTTCTAAAGAATATTCCTGTATGCATGGAAAAGAAGATCTTCCCCTAAAAATGTACGATTTCCACATTTATAATTGATAATGTAATACTGTTCATTTCAATGTACTGTATTTATTTTATGCTTCTTTTGGACGCACTTTATATAAATATGAAGTGTATGAAGATACGAAAGTAAACTTCATAATAAATTACTTACCGACCCATACAATTGTGTTTTTCACAGATGAGAAGTCTGTTCTGGCACTCTATCTGATCCCCTTAATTTTTGAAA
>NW_022714155.1:0-4949 GCF_011630105.1 Anneissia japonica
ATTTCAGTCTTATTTTACATTTTTTTCATTCTTAGGAATGTCTAAATTCATTTAAACTAGCAATTTATAAATCTTTATAACATTATACAAAAATTAGATTTTTCTTAAAAACTGAAATTTTGCCGGGAATTGGGCTTTAATTACACATACGCCTAAAAAATAACGAAATATTGTGATACCTTTAAAGAGAATACTTCAATTTAGTACAGATTAATTAACAACACGAATCGCAACTGTCTACCATCGAAGCTTGCCTCGCCCACTAATAATATGGGATTTTCCAATTTCGTTATTTTTGTCATTCACCTGACCACCACACAGCCCTGCTATTTCGTGCCTTTGTCTTTGTCTTTGTTCATGGTCTAACCTAACACTGCTTTCTCTATTGGTTAATAGACCCCTTTCGGTGTTTACATTGCCATGACAGAGACACTGGCTTCGTATGGAAGGCAATCGTCGCCAAAATACAGTTACAAACGAACAACCAACTCGCAAAAACGTACAACCTACTCGCAGAAACGTACAACCTACTCGCAGAAATGAACTACCTACTCGCAGAAACGAACAACTTACTCGCAGAAATGAACAACCTACTCGCAGAAACCTACAACGCACACGCTGTAAAGGACAACGTTAGACTTGCACAGAAATGTACAACGTATTAGCAAAAGCAGACAACAAAAGACACTCACAGAAACGAACAACCTACTCACAGAAACGAACAACGTAGTCGCAGAAATGGATGCGCACGGCATTCTCAGAAAAGGACAACGGAATCGTACATTTCAAGAAAGGTCAGCAAAATCTCGCATCTTAAGGCTGAATGTAATTTTCTTCCTAAACATAGCCCCCTCCATAATACTTGCCTCTCAATATATGAGAAGCTCGTTATTTTAACCCATTTTGTCCTAAAACACCGATGAATAACAATTCCGGGGCTGTGTTACTGTGTTGCAAAACGAAATAGGGTGCGCGGCAGGTGGGATGGACAAGGAGAATCAGAATACTATATATTTGCGCCTTAAAGAGGTAGTTCATTTGTTAGAATTTGAAGAGGTTAATTCATCCGGCATTGCATCAAATCGATGCTATATGTAGGGAGTGCATACATTTAAGTGTACCCCCTGAAATTGTATATTTAATTGCTAAAGCGGCAAGAGTTTTAAAAGAAGAAAATCAGCAGCGGCGTGAAAGTGAAGGGCCTCCTACTACAGGTGTTTTCGGATATATGGCCAGACCAACATCTATAAATTCGCTTCGCTTTGTTTTTTAAGAATATTTCCAGAAAGAAAAAAAAATAATGTGACTTTATAAATAATATAAAGTTCATGCCAGTGTTATAAAATTTATACGCGCGCACGCTGTTTGTAACTTAACAACAAGGCGTCATGCGCCTAGTGTGGCCAAATTCTATCTGCGGATCTGCAAAGACGTATACAGCTTTAGTCTACAAGAGATTGGGAGACCACAGTCGGGGCTGAATGTATCCCTTACAAGCCTAACGTTTTTTGGTGTAATGTTAATAGGGGCTTCAAAGTCTATAATATAATTATTATTTAGGTATAAAAGAAATTACAGCAACACTTTAAAAAAGGTTAAAGTTGTATACAATTTCATCTCTCTTTGTACACACAGCGGACATCATCAGTCCATTCGTCTGATGAAAGTCCAGGACCAGTTTATCATAAAAGGGGCTTTTGTGGCGACAGTCCCAGAGGCCGCAATGGGGAAAATTAGTCCTCCGAACCCCAGGAAAAATTTAGTTTTATGTTTTAGCCACAGAGTATTTAGGCCCACTTGCAATTACAGCGCAGGCCCCACAGCCCTTTAATCCGGCCCTGTGTCATGAAAGTTTTACGTATGGACGAAAGCTAGATATTAAATTTAAAACAAGTTATTCTTGCTGTCATTTATTTTATATTGTTTATAGCAGACTAACGTGGCTACACTTTATAATCATCATGATGCCTATTATTTACGTAGAACTTTCCCTATACTGTATATTACAGTACTTTGAATAACAGATACGACAGTACTGATAGGATATCTGCTTCAATAAATAATTAAAATAATACTTTGGTAGTAGTGTCACCACATGGTGGTTTTAAATTGTTTCATAAAATGACTTTTCCCCTACCGTTAGTGATGGTGTGCGAGATGCCACCACCGGGGTTAGTGCCTTGACCCCGCAGCAAATCCGCAGCTTGATTTAGAAGCCTTCCAGCCTCCTTCAGTGAATTGTTATCCATCGGTGTTTCGGGATAAAATGGCTTAAAATAATTAGCTTTTGTTATCGTGAGAGGCAAGTATTACAGAGGAGGCTATGCTTAGGAAGAAAATTACATTCAGCCTTAAGATGCGATATTTTGCTGACCTATCTTGAAATGGACGATTCCGTTGTCCTTTTCTGAGAGTGCTGTGCGCATCCATTTCTGCGACTACGTTGTTCGTTTCTGTGAGTGTCTTTTGTTGTCTGTTTTTGCTAATACCTTGTACGTTTCTGTGAAAGTTCTGTGAAACGTTTTCCTTTACAGAATGTACGTTGTAGGTTTCTGCGAGTAGGTTGTACGTTTTTGCGAGTAGGTTGTTCGTTTGTAACTGTATTTTTGGCGGCGATAGCCTTCCACTCCACTGTGGGCAAAACATTCGATCGCCCAGGATAGAATAAATGCACAGGAAATCAGGATACTGGTTACCTTTTTTTGTTGTGCCAAACATACGAAAGCTAAAACCGAAAGATAATATAATACATACTCCAAGTATCGAAATGCACGCCATCGTGTCGGGATTCACGAAAGCTACATAGATGAAATTCAATGGCATAGTTATATATTATTAGGAATCGACAAAAAGAAGCCTACTCTTAGTCTGTTATTTTAAAGAAAATGGTACAGGAGTGCTACCGAAATAGTATATTTATGTTTACAATCTCTTATTTTGCATGCATCAAGGACTGGTGCTGTCCAGTGTCCAACTACGCATGCGCAAGAGTGTGACGGTAGGACGTGAGATTCGTAACGGTGTTGCTGCTAGGTAATCCAGGTAGCTATAATTTGAGCGTGACGTGTGCATAATCAAGGGACACCTTAGAAATACACCTGCCCTAATTCTATTTAATTAACAATAGTTCGGTGACGTTAATTTATGCAAACACGTGTGATGCGAGTTGCATTGTATAGGAAATACAGTTAGGTTGGTCACTGGACAGAAAGATCCCTTACCCGGCGGATCGGCACCGTTTGTGTGGAAAGGCATATGTTAGCCAATGCGGAATGGTACTGCGTGTTGTGCGAGATACAACCTGGTAGTCAGTAACGTTGTTAATAATAATAATAATAATAATAATAATAATAATAGTAATAATAATAATAATAATAATAATAATAATAATAATAATAATAATAATAATAATAATAATAATAATAATAATAATAATAATAGATGAATTTATATAGCGCAAATAAACGAGGTCTCTATGCGCTAGACAATATTGAAGTCAAGAAAACAAAGAAAAAAAGCCGGGGGAAAAAACAAAACAATAAACACCAAGCTAGCACCCAAACCGAAGTATGGGGTTACACCATCACCGCCAACCGAAGATCTGTGTTTATGTACTCCGGTTAGCATCGGTTAAGTCTTGATCTTTTCTGGGATCTGGTGCCTCCTAACCTAGAACAAACAACACTATCTAGTGAGGTGAAACAGAGAAATTGAAAAAAAAGAAGAAAAAACGAGATATAAAAAATAAATTTGTATTTTGTAAATACTGCAGAAATACAAATACAATCTATATTGACAACTAAAATCCTAATAGGCCTATTCCGGGTCATGTAGAGAATCTAGACAATTATTACAAAATACGACGTGACATCCTGTACAATGGTAGATAAATGCGCCGTAGGCTTAGTATTTTCTAAAATATTAACTGTGAAATAACTTGAAAGGGTAAAAACGAACCAAACTTGTTAATTACTAAAACAACAGAGGTTAATCAGGCGTAACTTTCATCATAATCCTATTATGATATTATGTTTTTAGACATACATTAATTTTATGTATGTTTTAACCGTTTTTAAATTCCTAATAATCAAGATTCCATACATTAACATATTAACTTAGTACTTAAATCATATTGACCTCTAGACCTACTTAACTGTAACATAGTAATTATGATATAATATGATAGTAGGGCCTACATTGTAGCAAATGCGAGATTTTCGAAAATTTCAAATAAAGCAGTATACTTCACGGGCGTTTACTACTCATTCTTTTATTCAATGTCATGCATGTCTAAACAAGATCACGTTGCACACTATAGAATTGAAAAGGCTGTTTTTAACTAAAAAAAAGAACCATCTGTTTATTGATCAAAATACTGTACAAATGGTACACACGAACATACGACCTCCAGATAACTAGCCTGGCACCGTAACCAATAGACTACCGAACTTGTGCTTAGTAAGTGTTGAATCCGAGTAGCAGCGGGTACAGCAAATGCTTTTTCGATATGAGTTTGGGTCAGGAAAATATCATAGGAGTGATGTTTTGCCCTACCTGACGTGTTTTCGTACCGAATACTCAGTACGTTCTCAAATACTTGCGAAAACATTCGCAAGTGATTCAGGTGAGAAACGAACCCACTACCCACAGATTAGCCTGGCGCCATAAACAGTAGACAATCGAGCTTGCGCTTAGTAATGTTGAATCCGATCCCCAAATAGCAGCAGGTACTGCAAATGTAGTTTGGAGGTCCTGGGTTCGATTCTCATCCGAATCATTTGCGAAATATTTTCGCAAGTATTTGGGAACGTACTGAGTATTCGGTAGGAAAACACGTCAGGTAGGGCAAAACATCACTCCTGTATTAAGATATTCCTTCGGTGACTAATCATCACCAAATGAAACAGCGCTAGACCACGGTGTGAAGATTAAAATATTGCTATCATTAA
>NW_022714155.1:5220-28781 GCF_011630105.1 Anneissia japonica
ATATATATATATATATATATATATATATATATATATATTACCATAGACATTATTAATGCTAGCAATATTTAAATCTTCATTCATTTGGTGATGATGAGTCACCGAAGGAATATCGTGTAGTAGATTACGGTATATCAAAGACCAGTCTTCAAAATGTCTTTACCGTGGATGTGTATGAAGGATTTTGAAGGGTTTAATAATTACAGCTAGTAAACCAGACCTTGTCGTTTGCAAATTCAAGTTAAGTTTACTACAACAACACATGTTTAACACATAATTTTATTCAAAAAAATGAATATTGCGTCTTTACCTTAAGACTTTATCAATGTAACTGAGAATGACTAAAAATATTTATAATGGGGAATGAGTTTGTATCCAAATGAAGTTCTCAATAATATTGTAAAATGCTTTATAAACTTTAGCCTAGCATGCACAGACTGCGTCGGCCAAGGCCGCCAAATTTATTTCTACTCTCTATGGGTGCTTGTGCGTGCATTTTTAAAAAAATAAAACAATCTGAATTGGTAAAGATTTCTTTTTTCTAATTTAATCGTTTTAAATATAAAACACAAGTTTATATACAAACAAGTACAAATATTTAAAATTAAAACATGAAAATATGGTGTGAGTTTCAAACTAAACCAATTCAAACCCCAGACCGTCTTCTTTCTCACATCTTCAGCATCTTAAAGCAATGGCAGCGGGAGGTGGAGGGGAAATCATCGCATCTGATGGCCAGACCAATAAAAAAATGCTTCCGGCGCGCCTGTCTAATAAGACTCTTAAAATTAAAAACCACTTTTTTGTGGTCCCAAATTAACGAATTTTTTTAAATTTTTATTATTCTAATTAGAGACCAAAACTATTAAAGACCATTTTAAAAAGCCCTGTCCCGAAAGTGGGCTTTAATTTGAGGAAGACCTGTACATTTACAACGCAACAAATTCAAACAATAAAAAACCACCTCATTATATTATTTTAATAATATTATTCCATGCTGCTCTCTTATCGTATATAAACTTGTGTTTTATATTTAAAACGATTAAATTAGAAAAAAAAAGTCATTGATCGAGTTCATAGTCCACATTTCAAGCGCCCTGAGCATCTTACTTTAGATGGATTTGTGCGCTATATAAAACTACACTATTATTATTATCATGTGGTACTAATAATATATTTCTCCCTCAACATTTGGGTTTCTGGAAGAAAAACAAAGGAAAATAATATTTTGATAGAAAGATATTTGCATTACCGATATATACGGCTATAAATTTCTTTACAAAGCAGAGTATTTAATGAACATTTGCAGTGTTCTTTATAGTCGAATTATTGAGTAATTATTCCCCTGTCGTCCACGGATTTCTCTAAGAACACGGGCGTCCGGGCGGACGCGTCTCTGGTTGCTATATGCTCCGGACGCTCCGGGCGTTTTTTAGTAGAGGACCGTTGGGGTCAATGGGGTCAGGACCTTGCACGGATCAAAAAAACTTTAAGTTACAGCAGGTTACAGGAAATACATAAACAGATAAAACACAAAAATACAAGCATGGATGGGTACAAGACAACACATTCCTCCTGCTGCATAAGACAAACATTTAAAATAATTTTTAATCCAGTTATTCGCTCTCACAACAGTAATAAATGCAGTACGACACCTATTCATCAGAAGAATAGTTTATTCTGTCTACATAGTAGTATATTCTCCTGGCGACTATGAAGCAACTCAATCGAAACGTCAAGACACAACAAAAAACACAATAACCATTCTATTTATGCTACGGTGGTGTAGCTCAATGATTTATTATTACGCTGTTAATAGACACAGATAGTGAATATTCATGATATTTAAATAGTGTTCGTAGTGGCCCTTAAAACCTAACCGCACCCAGACAACGTAAAACCTGAAGATCTCGTTACGTTGCGTTGCAGCCATGCCTATAATTTTATATTACCACCCCTTATCGCAGCCGAGTCGTGCAATCGTGCTGTTTTGCCGACTGAACAAAATAGATCATGAGGCCAAGGTGATCGATTTAATGAAAGGTATGCAACTTTATTATTGTACAGTAATACATCAGTACCTCCATGTACGTGTTATGTCACTTTCTTTCCGTTTATGGGTCACACTAGACTTGGCCGCACAAAAGATAAAATTACTGAACTAAGCCATTACCGTCCTAAGCCATTATTTAATTAATCTGACCATCTGACGTACAGTTTAGGCAGACGGGTCTCTCTCTAATTTAATACCACTCAAATCATAAGACCACCTCCAATTAAAAAACACTTTTCTGTAGTCCTATATAACATGTCTTATATTTATTATTCTATTTACAAGAACCAAACCATGGAAACCCTCTGGTCCCAATAGTGGTATTTAATTGGAGGAAGACCTCTATTTTGACTGCACAATCGGATCATGTATTTGGAATGGTCGTTGTATCCGGATTACTGGAGCCTGAGACATTAATGTCTCAGCTGATATTACAATGACTTATGTGTTGATATACATTATGTCAACTAAGTAATTATATTTTATATTTAGTTGTATTAGTTCTTTGGTTGTATTAAAGACTCTTTTACTTGTCTAATTATATGGTTTTCTCCGTTTAATCCACCCCCCCCCCCCAGATTTTAAGGGGTCTGTTAGTTCCTGTGACCACTCTTTGCTTTACTCTGTACTTTAGCTTGGACTATTGTTATGTTAATGAAGATCTCTTATGACAGTTCATTCTATACTGTACCGGATTTCTGTTTGTTAGGAACTTCTGTTATTTTAGTGTGGCCCATTGGTCTGTATAATTTACACATTCAACTGGTGCAATAGTAAGGTCACAGCTTGTTGACATTTAGCGAGTAAAATGATTCTGAAGATTAAACCACAGATTCTATTATAGGTCTGTGATTAAACGCATAATCGCTTTGATTCGGTGTGGTCAGCAGGGAGGCGACGTTCATCTGAGCAGGTCCAGTTGGTTACCAGAGCGGATCCAATTGTAAGGGCCCAGGGGCAGATCCAGAATTTTTCAAAGGGCGGGGGTCGCACGTCAGTTTCGGAATAGATAAGTGAGAGCACATAACATTGATATGCATTGAAATCTTAAACATTTAGTGGCAAAACTGGGGGTCCCCTACTAGATCGACAGAGCGACGGGGACGGCAGATTATCTGCTATAGGTTTAAATTTAAGACATAGGCCTACCAATGCGATGTAGGCCTACTGAAGAAAATAATAGAATACAAACACAAACTGTTCCAAAAATGGCTTCAGGCCCGCCGTTATGCAATTACTGCAGCGTTTCCCACTTACATTAGGCCCTGTCTAGCCTATATTTACTGTCTCCTCCCCTCCCCCCCCCCCCGCGTTTAAAAAGAGTCATTTTTAGGATTTTAGAAGTTCGAACGTTCGGATAGACATATCAGCATTAGAAGACCCACCATACAAAAGTAAACGAACTTAGCTAATAATAATAAAGTTTTGTTTCATTAACTGTTTAAGAAAAGGTTAATGTAACTTTTCATTACGATATGGCTCAATGTGTTTTCAATAATAATAATTAAAACGTTAATTTTTTAACAGACGAACATAAATCGCCCGAGTACACAGCTATCCAGCCCTCACAAGTTGTGCCAGCAATCAAAGATGGTGACTTTTGTCTTGGAGAAAGGCAAGTAATTATAACAGAGTGTGAAATATGCTTCAGACATGTTAAATGATCGAGACGGGGGAAGCTTTTTTAGGGAGCCGGGCCGGGGCCAGACATTTTAAATGGTGGACGGAAAAGCTTTATTAGGGGAGAGGGGCGGCGCACCCCCTAGATAAGCCACTGGTAATATATTCTTTTTTATGACGTACAGTATGCGTTGTTTAGTTTTACATTAGCGAAATGTTATAAGTCTTCTACAGGTCTCCCTCTAATTAAAGACCCCTCCAATTAAAGCCCTTTTCCAATTAATGACCACTTTTCTGTGGTCCCAAATTAACAAAGTCTCTTATTTTTTTTGGTTCAAATTAGAGACCAACCCAAAGCTGCAAAAGACCATGGGAACCCCGGTCCCAGAAGTGGTATTTTAATTGAAGGGAGATCTGTATTGGTAAAAAAATGGAAATGGGGTACATTCATTTTTAATTAATCGTGTATATGTTTTTCTAGCACTGCCATTGTAAGGTATCTTGCGACCAAGTACAAGGTAGCTGACCACTGGTATCCAGCTGACCTCAAGGCTAGGGCACGAGTAGATGCCTACCTGGCCTGGCAACACACCGGTCTCAGGAAAGCAGGCTGCGATGTTATGATAAATGAGGTAAAATAGCTATTGTATTGTATGGTCCAGCTGGTTACCAGAGCGGATCCAATTGTAAGGGCCCAGGGGCGGATCCAGAATTTTTCAAAGGGGGGGGGGGGGTCGCACAGCAGTTTCGGAATAGATAAGTGAGAGCACATAACATTGATATGCATTGAAATCTTAAACATTTAGTGGCAAAACTGGGGTCCCCTACTAGATCGACAGAGCGACGGGGACGGCAGATTATCTGCTATAGGTTTAAATTTAAGACATAAGCCTACCAATGCGATGTAGGCCTACTGAAGAAAATAATAGAATACAAACACAAACTGTTCCAAAAATGGCTTCAGGCCCGCCGTTATGCAATTACTGCAGCGTTTCCCACTTACATTAGGCCCTGTCTAGCCTATATTTACTGTCTCCTCCCCTCCCCCCCCCCCCGCGTTTAAAAAGAGTCATTTTTAGGATTTTAGAAGTTCGAACGTTCGGAAAGACATATCAGCATTAGAAGACCCACCATACATAAGTAAACGAACTTAGCTAATAATAATAAAGTTTTGTTTCATTAACTGTTTAAGAAAAGGTTAATGTAACTTTTCATTACGATATGGCTCAATGTGTTTTCAATAATAATAATTAAAACGTTAATTTTTTAACAGACGAACATAAATCGCCCGAGTACACAGCTATCCAGCCCTCACAAGTTGTGCCAGCAATCAAAGATGGTGACTTTTGTCTTGGAGAAAGGCAAGTAATTATAACAGAGTGTGAACTATGCTTCAGACATGTTAAATGATCGAGACGGGGGAAGCTTTTTTAGGGAGCCGGGCCGGGGCCAGACATTTAAAATGGAGGACGGAGAAGCTTTATTAGGGGAGAGGGGCGGCGCACCCCCTAGATAAGCCACTGGTAATATATTCTTTTTATGACGTACAGTATGCGTTGTTTAGTTTTACATTAGCGAAATGTTATAAGTCTTCTACAGGTCTCCCTCTAATTAAAGACCCCTCCAATTAAAGCCCTTTTCCAATTAATGACCACTTTTCTGTGGTCCCAAATTAACAAAGTCTCTTATTTTTTTTTGTTCAAATTAGAGACCAACCCAAAGCTGCAAAAGACCATGGGAACCCCGGTCCCAGAAGTGGTATTTTAATTAAAGGGAGATCTGTATTGGGAAAATGGAAATGGGGTACATTCATTTTTAATTAATCGTGTATATGTTTTTCTAGCACTGCCATTGTAAGGTATCTTGCGACCAAGTACAAGGTAGCTGACCACTGGTATCCAGCTGACCTCAAGGCTAGGGCACGAGTAGATGCCTACCTGGCCTGGCAACACACCGGTCTCAGGAAAGCAGGCTGCGATGTTATGATAAATGAGGTAAAATAGCTATTGTATTGTATAGGCCTAAGTCAATTTCAATTCAATTATTCAACGTAAAATTTATTTCTCTTTTTTCATATAGGCCTATGTACAGCTTTAAATAAAAAGGTAATTATTATTAATTTCAGAAGAGAGACAAAAACCCAAAAAGCAAAAGCTTGTGAAGGGCTGCCTGAATACCCCCGCCCCCATAAAAAGAAAAAAATAGTCAATAAAATGTAGGGATATTCAAATGGTCAATTACTATAGATCAGCCCATTTGTAGTGGGGATTTCAAAATTATTAGTAATTACATTACAAAGTAGTGTTGCAGAATTATAAGTAATTCGTGTGGGTTTATAGATCAAGGGAAGAAAAAAATTACTATTATTTCCCAACTCTGCTGAATGTCTCTGAAGAATCTCAGAAATTTTGTAATTATTTGTCCGGGACTGTATCTCTGCATTTACAAAGAGGAAGAGCAGTATAATAGATAATATATGTAAACATTAACGTATCACAAAATACATAGGCCTACATCAAATTGTAGAAATGGACATATAAGACATAGCCTTCTTCATACATGAAAATGTAATTGTTCTTACAACTCGATGTAGGTTTAGGGTAGAAATAAATGTACATTTAAACATCTTTGTCATTCTCGCAGGTGTTTACTCCAATGTTTACTGGTAAAAAAGATCAAGAGGCCGTCGACAAGTACGTCAAGATTGCCGAAGCAACTATTGGGAAAATGAACAAGATCTTCTTAAAGGGACAGAGGTTCTTGTGTGGAGAGGAAATATCAATTGCTGACTTGTTCGCAATATGCGAGGTATGTATTACCATGGCACTCAAAGGTCTGTGAACCTGAGTAACATGACTCAACACTTTTTGGAACGACTCCTAGTAACAATTTTAATAATAAATATTTTCTATATATTTAAATTTATTAATTTTGCTAAGAACTCATCTTGTAAAATGTTTTTAGCTTATTCTTCTTCACTTTTACCCATTGCATTTCAAACTGTTGTCTTTTATGAGTGAAATCGTTTAGTATGTTATAGATTAGAACGCTCAATTGGCTTCTCTGATTTTAACGATTTTTGGGAAATATCATGAATGGAGGTAGCACAGTAACGATCTCAATTATGTAAATTACACCAAACCTATTACATTTTATAGTTTGTTTGTTGTTTTTTTTTAATTTTACAAGAAATAATTTCAATTTCGTTACAAAGGCTCCCGGTGTTGGATGACACATTCTTACATTATTACAATTGATTTGACGACTGACTTTTCATTTTAGTTAATACAACCGCTCTCATGCCCGTCTGGCAAAGATTTACTGAAGAACCAACCAGAAATAGCTGAGTGGATGAAACGGGTGGAAGCTATCCTCAACCCAGACTATGACGAAATGAACAAGCAGTTGAAGATGACGTGCGAACAAGCATAACTTAGTGCACATTAAAATTCCACCGAAGTGATACATAGGCAAGACGAAAGTACTAGTAGTTGGTTCATTTTATTTGGTTGCATTTAATGTCTACTCAAGAGATATTTTAACGAGAAATGAAAGATACTTTTGTATTTTGTAAATACTGAACTGCAGTAATACAAATACAATCTATATTGACAACTAAATCCTAAATGGCCTATTCCATGTCATGTAGAGAATTTAGGCAATTATTACAAAATACCCGGTACCTGTACAATGATAGATAAATGCGCCGTAGGCCTAGTATTTTCTAAAACATTAACTGTAAAATTACTTGAAAAGTTACAAGAGAACCAAACTAGTTAATTACTAAACAACAGGAGTTAATGGAGCGTAACTTAGGCCTATACATCATAATCTTATTATGACATTATCTGTAGGCCTGTTTGTTTTTACACAATTTATGTATGTTATAACCTTTTAATTCATAATAATCAAGATTCCACATCAACATATTCACTTTAAATCATACTGACATCTAGACCTACTTAACTGTAACATAGTAATTATGATATAATATGATAGTAGGGCCTACATTGTAGCAAATGCGGGATTTTCGAAATTTTCAAATAAAGCAGTATACTTCACATGTGTTTACTGCTCATTCTTTTATTGAATTTCATGTGTAAACAAGATCACATTGCACACTATAGAATTGAGCAGGCTGTTTTTAACGTGAACTTAAAAAAAAAAAACCTTCTGTCTATTAATTAAATACGGTACAACTGGCACACACGAATATACGACCTCCAGATAACTAGCCTGGCACCGTAACCACTAGACTACCGAACTTGTGCTTAGTACTAGGGTTGAATCCGATTCCCAAGTAGCAGCGGGTACTGCAAATGCTTTTTCGATGAGAGTTTGCGTCAGGAAAATACCATAGGAGTGATTTTTGCCTTACCTGACGTGTTTTCGTACCGAACACTCAGTACGTTCTCAAATACTTGCGAAATAATTCGCAAGTGATTCGGGTGGAATCGAACCCACTACCCCCAGATTAGCCAGGGGCCATAAACAGTAGACAGCCGAGCTTGCGCTTAGTAATGTTGAATCCGATTCCCAAATAACAGCGGGTACTGCAAATGTAGTCTGGAGGTTGTGGGTTCGATTCCCACCCGAATCACTTGCGAATTATTTCACAAGTATTTGAGAACCTACTGAGTGTTCGGCAATTGATTTGACTGACGTTTCTTTTTAGTTAATACAATCGCTCTCGTGCCCATCTGGCAAAGATTTACTGAAGAACCAGCCAGAAATAGCTGAGTAGATGAAGCGGGTGGAAACTTTCCTCAACCCAGAACATGACAATTTAAACAATATAGCAGTATGTTTTCAGAGTTATAATTAGTTGGGTTATTATTATATTATTATTATTGTTTGCATTTTATGTCTGCTTAAGACATCATTCAACAAGACAACTGAACAAGACGATATACAATGACAGAGTTTGCCTATTTATAAACATTATCTTCTTATACGTGCTATCTAATTTAAATAGTAACATACTGTACAAATAAATGTATATTAGGATAATAAAAATAGGGCCACTCTTTGACTTGGACAGTCAAAAATCTTATAATTTCTCTATTTTGTTCACGAAGGAGTTAAGACTTTACTGTAGTCATATTTTACAGAGATAACTTTTAAATTATTTGTTTTAAGTGAATAGGAAATTGTAAAATTATATATCACACCAACACTTCGATAATGAAGCAATTTCAGAACATGAGGTTAAACCTTTACTAATAATAAATGAAGTTTTTTCAGTTTGTTTGTTAGGCCTATCCCATGATATTTTGAAATGTATCTCTTGTGCACTAGGCCCAAACGAATAACCTCCAACAGATGCTTGTCCTGTAGACCTAGTAGTAGTAAGCAAAAAACCTGATGCTGGTGCTGCCTTTACAGAAGATGAAGCAAAATTAAAACTTCTGGAGCTATTTCTGGAGCTTTGTTTAGACCTTGTCGATAAAACTGTGCCAGTGTGGAAACGGTAGTCATTTCTTCTAGGTTTCCAGGCTGTTCCTCTTCGCACTTTGTCTTCTGGTTTCAGTTTAGAAAGGTCTTCCCAACTCTCCTGGAGACAGTTCCTCATCTGTAGACGATAAAGATATTTTCGAATAATTTAATTATGTTTGTAACTTAGGTACCGCTATTGGTTGTAGAATGCCTTAATTAAAAATCAAATAAAATATATATACAGTACGTGGATTCGTCGGCATTGGAGTTTATTAAGGTACGCCTAATGTTGGATGGAGACCTAAAAACAGAACTTTGCTGCATGTTGATGACATCGTGGACCTCCTGCAATTCGTTCTCATTACAAACGTATTTCAGTTTCACTAATATCAAGCAATGCCATGGTAATGACTATGGGGAGCCCGTCAAACCCGATAGTGTTGAATCTACACTTGGAATGGCTGGAAGAACAAGTCATTTCCACAGCAGATGATACTTTCAGACAGAGATTGTGGCTCAGGTACGTCGATGATGTTCTGGCGATTATCAAGAAAGGTAAATTCGAAGAGCTAAACAAGCACCTCAACACCATCGATCCTACAGGTGCGGCAGCATAAAATTCAACTGCGAAATCATGACCGATAGCCTTCCTGAATACGTGGCGCTGCAACACCATATCAAGTCGCCCTAAAGTTTCCTCCTAGCTCGATCCGAATACTAGAATATCGTCGAGGTAGATAAGAACGGTCTGAAAATTTTGGTCACCGAACACTAAATCCATTAGCCGCATGAAGGTTGCAGGCGCGTTGCATAACCCAAAGGGCATGCGAGTGAACTCGTATAAGCCACCGGTTCCAGTTCTGAATGCAGTTTTCTCGATATCACCTTCCTCAACTGGTACTTGGTGAAACCCATGAGCAAGGTCGAGGCTGCAAAAGTATTTGGCCCCTTCAGTGCATCCAGAGCCTCTTCTATCCGTGGCAGAGGGTATGCATCTTTGTGCGTCTTCTCGTTTAGTGCACGGTAGTCCACACAGAGCCTTAGATTTCCATCCTTCTTTTTAACAAGTACGATAGGTGAGGCATACGGACTTGAGGATGGTCGAATCACACCTTTACTTATTGACTTCTCGATGTATTCACGTACCTCATCCCATTGATGCGGTGGGACTCTTCTGTGGGGTATCTTGACAGGTTTCTGGTCATTTAAGATTATCTTATGTTTGACTTCACTGCAAACCCAATGTCATCTTCATCTTTGCTAAATACATCTTGGTGTTTGTTGACCAATCCCATTAGTAGGTTATGTTGCTTATCATCTAGGTCCTTACTAATATTCATTCTTGATATCAGTTCGCTAACAGGTTTGCTACCATTTACTTGAACTTCTTGTAGTTCTGCACTAATAGTTTGGTACTCGAAGTAAACGTCTGGTTCTGGCTGTGCACTAGTGACTTTAGCAACTGGTGTTCTTGGCTGTAAATAAATATCGGTATCTGCAAAGTTTGCTATCTGTAATGGAAGTCTCTTATACACATCTAGATGTGTATAAGAGACAGAATGAAAAACATCAAACAAGCCTTAAGGGGATATGAATGCCCAAATAAGTGATAAAAAATATTCAGAAGAAAAAGAAGAAAGAGAAACACAAAATACCTATAAAAAGTCGAGGCACCGCTGGCTACCTTATATCAAAGGCTTGTCAGAAAAAATAAAGTATACACTCCTTACGCACACAACATAAAATCATTCTTCAAACCAGTCGACAAACTACAGGATTACCTCTTCCATACTAAGACAATACCGAGGATAATGAAGAGTGTGGTGTGATTTGTGAAATAGGATGCCTGAGCTATGATTGTGTATACATCGGTGAAACTCATGAAGTACAAGACCCTACTAAAAGAACATAACAAAAAAAATGTCACTCATAACACAAGTGTGTGCACTAGAGCATTCAGAATCTCTGAATCTGAGCTAATGCACAAATCAGCCATAACTGATCACATGGTCAAATACAACCATACAGCCGACTGGAAAAATGCAAAAGACATAATAAAAAAAAAAGTCCATTTAGCAAAAAAGACAAATTAGACAAGCATTATGGGTAAGGAAGAGAAAGCAAAACTTGAAGAGACGAAGATGCCTACACAGTGACGGATCTGGGGGCAAACAGGGTGGTAGCCCCCTTCGTTTACCATAAAAACAGTCACTCCTCTTGAGGTCTTGAAAGGAAGTCCATCCTAACCCCCCCCCCCACCTCCGCTCGGTGCTTTTCCCCTCCCATTATACACCCCCATTGCTAAATCCTTGATCGGCCACTGCTACACATTATCACATGTATGTCCCAATCCTAGCTCCTGAATATCCACCCGCACCTCCTGACAGGACAGCTGTCAGAGGGCGCTATTGCAGCCTGAATAGCGCCAACAACATCTAACTACCAGCTTCATTGCCTGACGAAAATCCACTAATAGTGGAACGAAACGTAGTATACGTATATCAGTATACGTATATATTTTTTACTTGGTTTTCAATTAAGAATTCTACAACCAACAAAAAATATAATTATACTAAGGTGAATAAATACATTTTTACACGGTTATAAGTATATATTAAACAATTACATCTTTTTTCAATCCCAACAGTGTGTCTCGCATAGACATACACACACACACACAAACCACAAACAACGCAGTAGAAAGGATTAGTAATCAGATTGTTCATTTGTTTGTTTATATCAATTCACTTTACAATTCTTAAAAATATTGTTTCTATACTGTACTTTATTATGAATATATATATATCTCTCTTAAACTTCGATCAAATTTTATCGTATTCGTAAATAAAAACTCAGGGATTAATCAAGAAAATTTGCAACATCCTACCTTCAGCACTAGACAAGTGACGTCACAGTCTTTCACAACTTAACATTTTTTGTATAGTGGAACAGCAGCGGCTTGTGGTTACGCAAGTCTAATACCTTAAAGACCCACTGTCTACAAATTTCCCCAAAACTGTATGTGGTTTTTTTTTTTTTTTTTTTTTTTTAAAAAATATTTTTTTTTTTTTTTTTAGAAAATACGCATATTACGATTAATGAAAATAAACAAAAAATGTATAGTACCTGAAGCCTTCCTGAAGCATGACTCTCGGCTACACTTCCCTATTCGACGACATGAACGGTTCTAGATCAGATATGTTTAAAAGCTAAAACGAATAGAGAAGGAGCCTAGGGGTGTCAGCATAGCTGGAAAGTTAACCAATTTGTGTATGTGTAGTAATGGTCTGTGTACCTGTCTATATGAGAAAATGGACATCTGCCGGTCCCATTGTGGTGGGTGTGGTCAGGAGGGGTGTATAAAAGGGTACCAAAAATTGAGCTAGATCACCTTGTGAATTAACCCAATGAAACCGATCAGAATATATTCGGCATAGAGATATCATGAATGGTCAATTCCAGACATTTCCAATGGTGGGGGTGGCTGCCAGACGCAAAAAACTGGTACCCCAAAATTAAGCTAGTTCAGCTTCTGAGTTAACCCGACCAAACCTACTGAAAAATGTTCGACGTAGTTCCAGGTATCAGGAATGGCCAACGCCAGACAATTTTAATGGTGGGGTGTACCCGCCCGCCAGACACCCCCTTATACCCCACCCCGAAAATTGACCTAGATCAGCTTGTGAGTTAACCCGATTTTTGCCAAACCTAGCGGAGACAACAAAGCCGACAAGGGATTTGCTAGTCAAGAACAATCAGTAGATGTGGGACACGCTACAAAAGAAAGCATTCAAAGAAATATAAAAAAAAAGTCTAACTTCAGAGACGTTACACAACGACTGTCTCTTATACACATCTAGATGTGTATAAGAGACAGCCTGAATACGTGGCGCTGCAACACCATATCAAGTCGCCCTAAAGTTTCCTCCTAGCTCTGCCTCTTATACACATCTTATTGGTAAAAAAAAAATGTAAATCCAATTCCAGAAAGTTGCAATAAAATATGATTTGGTTTGATACATATCGCTTTATTTTTGTTTTATTTCACATAATAAATGCGTATTAACTATAACCTTCCAACTCCTAGAGAGTTCATCCCCCACCCACGCACAGAAAAACGTTTCGGACAGTATTTATATGACGTAACACACACACACACACACACACACACACACACACACACACACACATATATATATATATATATATATATATATATATATATATATATATATATATATATATATATACATTATCTATTTTTTTCGTGCATCGTCCATATTTTAATATGACTTATTGAATAGTTATTTTATTACAATATTGTGCCATTTTTTTACATAATTATTATTTATTATGAATCATGTATTGTTATGTATATTTCTTTATTTAATATTATTTTTTTTTAATTTGTCATTTTCTTATCTAATTTAATAAAGAGTAACTTAATCAATTTGCCTTTTTTTTTATTCAATTGGTACCGTATATACTGTAGTTAACTTGATTTTTTCTTCATTTACCCATTCATTTATTGATCTGCCTAATCTGTACCGTATATTCAAATTGTAATTCAGCCTGTATGTGATTGAATAAACGATACCGACCAATAATACTGTAATATTTCCTCCCACTGTATAGGCCTATCTCAACTTTTCTGTATATTTGTAATACGTCGTATTCTGGTGTATTTTAACCATTTTTAATATTATTACTTTAACATTTCAAATTTCCCTTAAATTTGCAATAAATTCAATCCAACTATGGGGGTGGGGCTGCGATCTGAGTTGGGTGTGACTCACGACGTCTTTCAAGTAGGTAAAGTAAGTACATCAAAGACAATGTTTTAAACTTTTATTTTCTATGCTAGGGAGGATTCAGGGGTGGGGTTACATACGGTGCGATTGATAAAAATAATAAATCAACAATACAATACAACAAATATTTTGCTTAATATAAATTTAGGGGGTGCATACGGTGCAATTGCACCCCCTAAATTGTATTAAGAAAAATAACTGTTGTATTGTATTGTTGTATGGTATTTTTATCATTATGAACATAGCACAGTAGGATTTTTAAAGTATTTCCAGGCATCTAGAAGTCCATATTCTCAAAATTTTTCCACCTCATATCTAACCACGGTGGGGCTAAGGTGATGGTGGACTCCCACGTACCCCCTACCGCCAAATCCTGCACCGCCCCAACTAAAGTACACCACACATTCTATTTAGATCTCTGCCGAAAATCGCTGATAAAAGATCATGATAAATTTGTTGGTGCTTCATTTTGACTACAATTGTGATGTGATGATGACGAATTTCACTATATAAGAGTGTCATTTCCGGCCGTAGAGGTATTCCCTCAAATTTTCGCACCTCAGCCCCAATCATGGTGGGCGTGGGCTCACGGCTTTGAAGTAGACAGAGTAAAGTATTAACATCAAAGACAATATTTTTAAGGTTTTATTTTTTACGGTACAGTACATCACACATTACTAATTAGATCGCTATGATTGCCGAAAATCGCTGATAATCATGAGAAATAATGGTGATGTCAGAATTTTACTATATAAATGTGTCATTTTCGGTCATCTGTGGTACTATTTGTTCAAATTTTCTCACCTCAGACTCAACCATGGTGGCCTGAGGTAGGTGTGGTCTCACGAAATGTCCCCTCCCCAACCCCACCCACCTTTCAAAATAGATCTGCGCCTGTGCTGTGGTATAGTATACTAATAATTAACAATTACCTTCCGTTTTGTGATAGCAAACTACAGTACAAGTTCCAACAGTGTGTGTGACAATAAAGGCTCAAGTTAGGGCCTAGTTTTAGCGACTACTGTCTAGGCCAGATACCCCTATTAAGGACACATTCGGGACCCAAAAAAGTGTCCCCTTATTTAAGGCTGTCACCTGAATAGGGGTACCCCTATTCACGGGACACTAACCAAACATATAAATGTGTCATTTCCAGTCATCTGTGGTACTATTTCCTCAAATTTCCGCACCTCAGACTCAACCATGGCGGGGCTGAGGTAGGTGTAGTCTCACGAAATGTTACAGTTGAATTATAACTAATTTATAACAATAATTTGTAATGCAAAAAATAATTCATTTAAGATATGAAATTATCATATATGTAAATTAAAACTACTATGTTTCTGATATTGTTTTTTTTTTAATTCGAGGGCAATGTTAAGACCAAATATTCTTTATAAACTACTTAGCTTTCTATTAGATGCACAAAGATAGAATACTATTAATGAATGTTAACAACTTAAAATTCAGAATGCTGACTTTAGGGTATAGATTAGAATCATATATGAAAATACACAAAACAAGAAATCACTATGGTTAATGGTCAAAATTTACAAGGTTTTTACGAAGTAACACATGCACTAGGCATACCAATTCTCCTTCATAAAGAAGAAAACAATTCTTGTTTGATGTTAAGTTTATTGCTCAAAAGGTGTCAAAATATATAGTGTCACCTTAATAGGGGATAAATTGTATTTGACCATATTGCACAGACAGAAAGTGTCCCCGTCCCAGAAATAGGGGTGTCTCTTTAATAGGGTTGGATGTAGTGTTAAAATATTTCCCCTCGTTTCACGGAAAAGTGTCCTATTAATAGGGGTATCCCATGAATTGGGGTGTCCCAAAGGAGGGGTTCTACTGTAATTACAAGTGAGAATGCATTTCATTTCATATCCCTTTGTGTGTATGTAGGCTTACAACGTCGAAGCATGGGATTTCCTCACATCCACACAGGCCTATCCGCAATTACTCTACAAACTACTACTAGGTGCATGACAAAAAATCAAAACACACAGTGATTCATGATGGGATTTCTAGCGGCCCGTTGAAATCGACTTATTATCCTACCTATAACTTTTTACCTGTTTATAGGCGAATATGCTGCCGCCATTATTCGCGACAGCAAGTAATGTTTTGTGGTATAGCAAGGGGCCAACAAGGGTATCATAAGAAAATTAACTGATTTTGAAATTTGCAGACAGGGGTCTTTAAGTTTGCGGAAGCATGCTGATGTGAATCAAGCTGAATTTTACCTTTTGTAGTGTTCCAACCTCTGCACTGTTGGCGGAGACGAATTGAAACATTCCTTCAATACTAAGGTAGTCAACTGGCTTTTTAAAGTATTTTACACGTTCCTCTAGTGTGGCCATAGCAGGGATTAGCTCTATGTCTTTTGCATTCTTCATAATATGTTCTCGAATCTTTAACAAGTGTTTACATGATTCGATGATACTTTCTGCTTTATCACGATGCAAGGTTGCCACCTTCTCATCCGCTTTAAATTCTTCGTCAAGGCGCTCTAATAGTATTTTCGTTTTTTCTTTTACGACAGAAATGACTCGATCTGATTCGGCTTGGATCTCTTCCTGAACCTTCTCTTTACTTTCGTGGAGATTTTGTTGCAAACGGATAGAATCACCTACCTCTTTTTCATACACTTGTATTATCTCTTCAAGGCAATGAACTTGATCATTCCAGGTTTCCATTAGAGTTTCCCTAGGAATCGGAAGTGGGTTGATGTAACACTTGTCTTCACTATTTCTTTGGTGAGAATTTAGACACTCCAAACACATCGATTCGTGACAGGTGAAGCAAAATAATTTCAGCATTTTGCTGGTATGTTCTTTGCAGGATGCTTTTGAACGATTAAGGATTCCATCAGTGCAAATTAGCTCTTTGTACGGCACCACCGTATGACCACGAGTTAGCTTCTCGAACTTCTTGTGGTACTCTTCACATTTATTACAAAGATTATCATCGCATTCCAAACAGTGTGAAATACTATTAGGTTGCTTTGACTCTTTGCAGATACTACACTCTAATGGCTGGTTTGCATCCTCTTCTTTTTTCGCCTTTAATAATTCACTCAAGTTCTTTAGATACTCGTTGTCCTCGAAGGATGCTACATTATTCTCGGGAATATCGAATTCTCGGCGACAAACTGGACATCGTAGCGAACTACAATCTGTATTATTGGTCATGAGCTGAAGACAATGCTTGCAAAAACAGTGTACACATGGTAACTGTTTCGGGTCGGTGAATATTTCTTTGCAGATGCCACAAGTAAGCAATTCTTCATCCTCTTCTAAAGACTTCTTGGATAATAACAAATTCGGTTGAGCCATTGTCATCTAAAAGAAACAATTAATATTGGAGTTTGCATCATTTAAGTAAAGATCGTCCTTTTGTGTTTTGTATCTTTTATAGATGCATAATGACATGTAGTCGGTGAAAATGTGGATAAGGACCTTGCCACTCAATTGAGTGAAACTCTTCAACGTGATACTGCGCATGGTTATAAATGTAAATTATAGTGATAACCGTATTTAATAAAGAGTTATCCAATGTAATATTTTTATAAATCGTTTATGGCGCCAATAAGCCTACATATTTTGCAGTGGCATACCAATTAAGAGGCTTGAAATGGAGGGGGTCGGTCTCATGGGGTGATGGTGAAATGGGGGACTCGATGTTATTAAGTAAGGGGAGCTGGCTCACAAAATATGAGCCATAGGCCTACTTTTTTTAATATTTTTTTTATCTGTAATTATTTTTATTAACACGTACTATTGTATTTATTTATCATTACATAAACAGTTAATTACATTCGTAAATTTCTAGGGGACTATTTCACCGCGGTAGTAATGGTATAATTGAAGCATTGTGACAGGTTGCAGAAGGAGGAGGACGACGTTTTGCCTTCGCTGGTAAAGTACATTAATATATAATACATTACATTAATAATAATATAAACAAAATATGGATGCGGCACAAAAGCGCTTCGCATGTCTTTTAGATCCGTAAGAGTGATAACGACAATATTTTAATATAAATTATAATGTTCATATGACCTTCTCATCGAGTAGCCTAAATAAAATCAAACCATTTCCTTCAATCAAAAAGTGACTAAAGCCGGACACTCACTGCGTCGTAGCACGACGAATCCACATTTGCTTCCGGCGAGCGATAAACGACGCAACGCCGTCTGCTGATTGTCAGTGGCAATCTGAACGGATCCTCATTAAAAAGACGATCCGTTGGGTCCGCGTCTTCGCGTGCGTTCTTCGTCGCATTGCCGTCGCACGCAGTGAGTAACCCTAGCTGAGTCTAATATTAGGAGTCGCAACGAGGCCTTGCCAACCTCGAAACCAACAGGAATAGGAGAGGGCGACCGACGAACGGGGGCGGGGGTTGAATTCTGAAAGACGAATCGTACCCACCTGCATGTTAAAGTTCGATAACAATTGATGTTAATATTGTTCTTAGACTTATCATGATTAGATTAATAAATAAAAAATAAATGAATAGAATACGAAATGGGTTTATTCTATACTTTTGAGGATTCCCATAACCACAACCGGCCACCGAGAGGGTGGGCAGGGGGAAGATCCCCGGGGTGAAGCTTACTATTTGATTGCTAATCATACCTTTGTTTTTATATTATTTGGCATTTACAGTCAGATAATTAAGAAAAATTTATATAATAATAATACAATAATTATAATACCCAGCACACAGGGGCATTATTGTTCAGGTGATTTTTGAGGAGCCACTGGTAAATATAGTTCACATAGATGTTAAAAAAGTGTTTTTGTATGGCTTTATGCCTTTAGCAGTTAATTTAATTCCACTAGGGTAAAACATTGATAATTAATTCAATGTTGAAAATGATGTTGCTTTCATTTCATCCGTCCATAGTTACTAGAGACAATTCGAAGGAAAAATTAAACGTCGTAAGCGTTCATTCCTAATGGCCTTTGTTTTTGGAGGGGGGCGTTTATTCGAGGGGCGTTTGTTCAAAGCAGGGCATTTATTTGAAGAAATACTTGAAATTATTAATTGTTATTTAAAACATGATGGATCACAGACAGGATGTTAGCCCATAAATTAATTATTATTAGTCTTTTATGCATTTCAAATTAGGACGTTTAATCTTTTAATTGTGTTTGGTTTCATGTTTTTTAATTGTCTTTGCTAGTTATGTTTATTTTGTGAAAAATAAATAAGGTCCTCCCTCCATGCATGGGGCGAATGGGCAGTGTGAGTGAAATGAATATTACAAAGCCAATTACATAGTCATAGTAAAAAAAAAATATGTTAAAAGTAGTTATTATCATTATTGTAATTGTTTCATAAATTTCACAAGTGTTTATTAGCGTAGAATTTTGTGTGCCTCGCATGACTCGCACTGTTGGTACACGTCCCGCAAGAGTTACATTCATGGCTCTCATGAATTGCATGCCTCGCTGAATGACTCGTTGACTCGCTGGCTCGCACTTTGGCAACCTCATTTTTAACTAGTTGAGCGTGATTTTTTGGCTTCGAATATTTTCAATGCCTCGAGGGCGTACCGTTGGGGTCGATGGGTGCAGTCGACCCCACCTTTTAAAGAAAGTGCCCTTTAAATGTGATTTTTTTTTTAATCTAGCATAATTAAACTGCGCCTAACAAGAAGGTAGTTAATATCAAAATAAATTATCTTTCGCCTAAAAAATGTTTGGTGGCCCTTCCTTTTAATATTTTGATTTTTTGTCTTTTTTTTAAACAATCCATATAAAGTTATACATTTTTAATCAATTTGATTTCTCGAAGCCCGCGCGCCAGTAGAGTTGTGTTATGTGGTGTATTGGTTACGCATCATTACACTCTGCCATTATTGTTTTCTGTAGCTGCGTGATTGGTTGTACGTTGCCTATAACATCAGCAGAGTGTGAGCGTAGTTTTTCAGCAATGAGAAGATTGAGAACATGGTTAAGGTCCAGTATGGCGATAATGAACATACACAGAAAATATCGACGTAAACTATGAGGAAGCATCAAAACTCTTCTTTACATTATACCCACGGAAAATTATGATAACAATTTGATCTTTAAATAAAGAGCTATTTTTTTTTAATGTAAATATTAGGTAAGTTAAATTACCTTTAGTATTTAAGAATGGTTGTCCATAAAAATCAAAGATTTGGTGGCAGACGTCAAAAAATGGATTTCTCTCAAATTTTTACTATGAATAGATACTTGGGTGAAAAGCATATCTATGATATTTGTTTAATTTTTTAGCCTTCGTTGTCATGGCAACGCAGGGGTGGCGCCAGAGGGGGTTGGGGCTATAGCCCCCCGTCGGGGAAGCATAGCCCCCTGTCGGGGAAGACGATAAATTTTGTCGGGGAACAAACAAATAAAAAAAATTATTTACATGTAATATTCGTTTAGCCACCATATCGTTTGTGTTAACTTTTCATCACAACAACAACCACAATAACAATAATAATAATAATAATAATAATAATAATAATAATAATAATAATAATAATAATAATAATAATAATAATAATAATTTAATGAGACTAATTAAAAATAATTTGCGTTCTGTTATGACAAATGCTATTTAGATAGCCTCATGGTGGTTGGAATACATCGTGATGGGTGAAGCAACCTTGACCATGACAACGTGGTTGACAGATTTCATGCAAAATTTTCCAAAATATAGAATTTCACTTTCAAGAATGAGGATTTGAAAATAAATTAGATGGTTACATTGCATACTCTTTGTTTCTTGCTTTATTCAAAATGTTTTGGTTTTGGAAGCTGATGTCAACATTAGAAAGCATAGCCTACATGAAGTCATATTATAGTAACTCGATGTCTATCAAATAATTAATAAAAATTCGCCATAATTCATCAAATATCCGTGGCTTCCAGGGGGCTTCGCCCCTGGACCCCCACCGGGGGCCCTAGGCGGCCCCCTGGCCCCCAGCCAAATGAGACTCGATTCGCTCCACTAGCCCCCCCCCCGTCGGGGCCTTTAGCCCCTCCGTCGGGCAGGTCCTGTCGCCACCCCTGTGGCAACGACCCATTATCTAAATTTTACAGTTTTTGTCAATTTTGGACATTTTTAGAAGTGAAAAAACACTGACTTTCAGACCTTATTAAAAAAAAAAGAACATGCACTATATATATTTTTGTGATCATCCATGTAAATTACCAGGTATTACCGTCCATTTATCACCAAAAAAATTGTGTAAAAAATTATGGTTAGAAGATACCATTATTTACAAAAGGGGGTTTTTCTCAAAATATTTTTTTTTTTTAAGTATGCCTCAGAAACCTATCTGTAACTTCCAAAGTGGTGCATACATATTCACCATCTTCCATATTAATAGTCAATAGTTGTCCAAACAATAATCAAGAAAAAAAAGTTGTGGGTAATTTACACACGTGGATGCGGTATTGCCAGAAAAAAACGGCATTTTTTGAATAAAAAATATATCATTTTTTACTGAATGGATAACACTAGAAATCAACGTAAATTTATTTCAAAATGATGTTACTATAGTTACATAAATAGTCTAACAACATGTTAAGAAATATGTTGCCAGGCTCATTTCAAGTTAGTTAAAACTTAATTTTGTACTGTATTGCCAGAAAACAGCATTGTTTTTATTGAAAATTAAGGTAGGCCTAAATATACATCTTTTTACTGAACGCTATAAAATATAATATAATTCATTAACCAAAACAAATATAGTTACCTTACTAGTTTAACAACATACTAAGTAATGTGTTATAAGGTTTATCAATATGCGTTATTGTTGCCAGAAAAAGCAGCATTTTTTCATTCAAAAATATTGTAAATAGGCCTACACATTTTTTACTGTATACGGAAAACGCTATAATATAAAATATAATTCATGTAATTATAATATTACTATATACATGACTATTATAACAACATATGTTGCCAGGTTTATATCAAGTATGTTAAACTCAATATTATACTGCATTGCATGTAAATCAAACAACTTAATTTAACTTTCTGAACATCAAACAAATTCAAACACCACTCTGACAAAAGCAATCCATGATAAATTCGCTTTCAACGACGAGTTATGATTTTCAACTTAGGAAGACTCAATTTAATTGTTGAATTCACCATGAAAAGTTAATTGTGCCATATACAATTGGATGTTAAAGTTCAACTGTTTAGTGGCATGTGGAGGTTGTTATTGTGATTCCTCTTCGGCAGCTTAAAGAACATCTTCATCTGACTTGTCAACAGTTTAGTAGCCTACAGTATTACTAACTGCGTCTTGACATTTCTCTAGAAAATAGCTTTACATCTTTTGCTCAGATTTCGGTTGATTTAGATAACTAACTAACTCGTCGTCCCTAGCTATTTATTCTCATGTCTTTCTCAACCTCTGACACTGACTGTTTAGAATTTCTTTTGAACATATTCTTTTTGTTGTTTCTAAAAATCATGTGTTTTTCTTGTTTTCTTTAAATGTGAAGGTGCGTATTTAATAAGTGTTGAATATATTTTCAGTAAACTTCTATCAGATTACTCTTCATATTCTTCATATCCACACCTATTTGTGACCCAAGACCACAAAAGGGCTGTAAACTCACCAGGTTTCGAGAAAAAGAGCCTAATAGACAGTATACATGTAATTTGAGCAAAATGTGATTATATCATAAATATAAAGTATTACCTTTATTCGTACAATTTTAAATGTTTGGGTTCTCAACTCTAAATCCTAAAATTTAGTAATTTTATGAAGGCCATTCTACGAGAAACGTATATAAATTTACCAACTTTCAAACCGCCATACTTCGCTTCCAAACAACTTATTCACCTACATAAAATTCAGGCCCCCAACTAGATAAATGAAAACTATCGGATAATAATACGTTTATTAGTACTCGTATGCTATGTTTGTGATTTCAGAATAAACAAACAGTATAGTTATAAAATAGTAGAATGGTCACATAGTTAGTGAAGGTAAGTCTAAAACGTATTCATGAAGTCATTCAAAATCGTGTACAAAATAGTTGAACAAACTTTAATGTATGTTCCGAAAGTATTTGTAGTGCATCGTACTGTGGTACTAAGCTTATGTAATTGTATACCTAAATCAGGGAACAGTAAAATTACAATTTCACTGTTACCTGCCTAAATGTAGGAAATAACCTTGAATTAATTCAAAGTATACTAAACTATTTCATGACCAGTTCTCTTGCAGTGAAGTGGATCAGAAATGATGTAGATTGCGGTTGAGTACATGTTAAGAAACTAGTTGTGGTTATTGAAACTTTAAAAAAATATTGACGCCAGCAGAACAATCACCAGCACTATTTTCAGCGATGTGAAACTAAAACGTATTGATGAAGTATATTCACACAACGTCATTCAAGTCATGTAGAAAATAGTTAAACAGCTTTAAAGAACCAAACAAAAACGTGCGTGTCAACATTACAATTGCTTTAGAAATATATCTTCAAAAGTAATTTTCTAGATCATAGCACCATTGTACAGACTATCTTTAGTACTAAATGAAAACAATACCCTTGAAGTAATTCAAAAGATACGAAGCGGTTCATGTCTTGTTTAAAAAAAAAAATTATCTTGCAGTGAGGCAATTT
>NW_022714155.1:29198-41875 GCF_011630105.1 Anneissia japonica
GGTATTTGGTATAATTTAGCATAATTTCCCATCAGCCCTTAGCATAATTTGATTTGGATCACTGGTCACGAAGAAAGGTATAGGCCTACTATACAATTAAGTATTGCGGACGCATAAATAACGCTAAATGTTTTGACTTTAAAGAATATAGAGAGTAATTAATGTGATCTACCAGTATTTTAATGATGGAACCGGTAGTTCGAATGGAGGAATTATTGTCTTGCTTAAACAGTTTGTTTACCACCTCCCGATGCTACAATGTAGCTTGCAACAATATAAATCCTGATCATTTTACTTGTAAATACTTGCATAATTCTGAAAATGTTGTATTTTTAAAATGTTTTTAAATTTATTTTTTAAAATCCAGACCCCTCCGCCATAACTCCACCCCGTCCCTTTTTCATCCACACCCCGACAAAACACCCTCTCTAACAAGGCTTGACGAATAAAACACTTATGGCTACTAAATTCATCAATAGCTCAAAGGGAACTGTGTTGTTGCTAAGGAGTTTCTTTTACTGCTACTGTGATTTTTCTTCAATTTCTTTAGTACTTTTAAAGCCCTTTTGCTCAAAACTTTATATGCCAGTTTGTAGAGAATAATTATAATTCAAAACTATCTTAACTTTACACATAATTGTCCGATTAAGGTCATTGAGCCCTCATCACAAAGTTAATGATGTGCTCTATTCATTTACATTTATAAAAAAAAAAAAAAACATTTTGATAGGGTACGCGTTTACAGCCCTTTTGTGATCTTGGTTCACATTTGCTCAATATGGTAATACATGGTACAACACAAGATTTAAATATTTCACTCCATTCACTTTTTGTCAAATTGTTCAGTCTCATGATCATGTTCTTAAATATCTATCTCGCTTACGAATATAACAATTAGCATTCTTACCGCCTCCTTGTAGAGCTGAAAGTTTCAAATCTTCATTTCTTCCATATTCTCTAAATGTCTATCCATCCTCTGCCAACAGTTCCTCCATTTCTACTACTCTGCTACATTGATCTATTGTTGAATTTTTAAATAATTTTTTTGGCCATTGCAAATATATATTGATGAATGTAAATGTAATGTTTCTTGTATGGCAGATAATAGTTGACTGACAGCTTTTGGAGCAAATGAAAATTTATTTGAAAGATTTGACATTAGAAGATAAAAAAGCTACCATGGGAATATGCAAGTGTCAGTTGAAAGCCTTTTAGCATTACCTAATTCTGCTTTGTCCAACAGTGGTTGATTATCAAGTCTGTATTCAAGTTCCTGTAACTATCTGATTTTCTAGTGCACAGAAGCTTATGTAGGACTTTATAAACAACAACGACGACGACGACGACAACAACAACAACAACAACAACATGTTAGATTTATATAGCACTTAACACCAACAACGCCAACAAGCGCTTCACATTACTACCCCCGGTCATTGGATTAAATGCCTATGGAACACGAACTCAAGCTCCCTGGGGGAGTATTCCATAGAGTTGCAGCAGATACATCAGCGTATTTTGAGGTCGGGGAGCTTCACATTAATAATAGACTCTAAAATCGAATAAAATAAGCCATTGAAACCCCTAAATGCTCTAATCGGACCACCATCTGGGACATAGGACTCCTTGTCGGGCACCACCCCTACCACGACCACATAGGTTTATATTTTTTCACGATAATGCCTGACTTGTCCCGACAAGAAGGGGTAGGGTTGTTGCATGATGTTGGTTAGGGAGGAGAGGGTGTTTTTCAGGGACTGGTATTCCCAGGCAGGTTAAGGTGCTGTGTCTAACTGGCGACACCACTGACAGAAATTGGTATGTATAAAGTGAAATTATTATAAACTACCCTTAAAAGGGTTTAAACGCTAAAACAGAAAATTTATCACAACATTACTTAAGGTATAAAAAAACATTTATTATTGTTCTAATCAAAGGAATCTATATATAAATCAGCGGGAAAAAACTGGTAAATTTTACTATTATAAATTTTTAAATGAAAAATGCCAGTTTTTCTGGCAACACTGCTCAGACGTTTTTCGATTACCCACATTTTTTAAACTGGAATTCTCTAAGGGAGCATTTAAACTGCCTATTTGTAGAAAATCAGTTCTAAAAAAGCACCACTTTGAGGTTTATGAGCAATTAAAATTTGGAAGTTTTTCATAATTTGAAAAAAAAAAGAAAAACACCCCTTTTTAAAAACATGGTATCTCCCAAGTACGAAATCCAAAAAACATGTAAAAATATGCAACAGATACCCAATGTATTGACCTTACACACACTCATTATTTTTGATGAATAAACAATAAGGATATTAGAAATATTGTATTAAATTATTACTAATATTAACTTTTAAAAACAGCAAAAAATGACAAAAATTGCCAAAATTACAAATTTACCCGTTGCCATGGAAATATACGCACAAAGTGAATAAAACTTCATATTTGATTTCTCTTAACAAATGTATAGCCATGTGCAAAATTTGAAAGAAATCCATTTTTTTAGTCTGCCACTATTTTTGAAATTTCTTTGATTTTTACAGACAACTGCTCTTAAAGCGTAGTTTGACTATTAGTTATTGAGAAAAACGATGAAGAAAAACTAAGTTAAAGAAATATATTAAAATATAAAATTGAAAGGAAAACGATGAAGAAAAACTAAGTTAAAAAAATATATTAAAATATAAAATTGAAAGGAAAACGTTAAGAAATAAACGCATACAAAATGTTACTTTAAGTAATTATATGTTCCCTATATCATTGTTTATTTTTCAATACAGTATATACATTTATAACTTCTTTTTTTTTTAATTAAAAGTGTGACGATCCTACGAAAAAGAAAAAAAAAACATTTTTGTTTTTAATTCTTTAATCTGAAATGCTCACAGGCCCGTATTCAGGAGTTCCGCAATCCAATAGGCTAATGGTATATTGAGTGAATATAGTCTGGTGTTGCCCAAAAACTACGTTTACAATTAGGCCTATTTTGTCAGACTTGGTATTGAACTTAATGCACTAGAACGTAAAAACGTAAATTTTTCCCCTTTTGCGGCCCCCTAGCACCAGCCTAGTTGCTCGCTTCACTCACAAATAACGCACCCCGCGAATTCTGAAAGCTTCGCTAAATTGCTCCGAGTTCAGCTTGCCCCCTGCGCTTTCGTTTCGACCCCCCTTAGATTTTTCACCGTACGCCCCTGCATTATGGGGTAGGGGAGACTGGGGTAGCGCCTGGTGTGGGGCGCGAGTCCAAGGGTATGCCTCTACAGTCTACAGCTCATCTACAGTATCTATCTCTGGTTCTTAATCGACAATATAAAGCAAAGTACCATATAAATGTGTCAGAGTGTAGTATACCTTAATTATGTATGATTAGCGTGTGTTCACAAGTAATTAATTACACATACGCCTAAAAAATAACGAAATATTGTGATACCTTTAAAGAGAATACTTCAAAGTACAGATTAATTAACAACACGAATCGCAACTGTCTACCATCGAAGTTTGCCTCGCCCACTAATATTGGATTTTCCAATTTCGTTACTTTTGTCATTCACGTGACCACTACACACAGCCGCGTTAGCGATTTTTTTTTCCGTACGAAACATTTGCATGAAACTCCACTCGGGTTGTCTCGACTGACTCGGCTCGAAAATCTCAATTCTGGAGGTCAAAAGGTCATCAACCAACGATAAACGTACACAAAACTTCTGAGATACAGGATTGCTGCTCGTTGTCTGATTTTCAAAAAAACACATTGATGTTACCATGCTAATATAATGGGGTCGTTTAAAGCGACATATGTAATATTTGATTTCGCTGCACGAATAATAAAAAGTGTTAGGCCCTATTTGAATTTTACTTACATACTGTGAACATTTTTATTTTTTAGTTTGCCTAGGTTTTGGAAAATTATTTAAGTACCATGTCATGACGAATTCGTGTCAACTCGGCCCCAAGTTAACTCGGCCCCAAATCAACTCGGCCCCAATTTAATGTGTACGGTATTTACTGAATTTACCAAGAGATTTGAATGCGAAGCCAAAATTAAAGTGTTTTTAAATCGTTGCCTTTGTTATTTCTTTTCATTTACATGCACTTACAATAATTAAAACTGCATTAATAAAAATAATATTAAAATGATATTAATAAAAATTATACAAAGGTATATAGAATAACTAATGACAATAACGATATACTTGGGGCCAAGTTTACTTGGGGGTTTGTTGACTTGGCGCCGAGTTGACTTGGGGGCCGAGTTAACCTGCTTCCGCCTAGAATTACCGTACTAAAAATTAAGGCAGGGAGTTTGGATTATAGGCCTAATATAGTACAATGTAGGTGCTTCTTGATTACAAGGCTTAGGCTAAGTTAATTAATGGCGAAATTATATATGGTTATTTAATAATTATTATTATTTTATTATTATTGTTATTAATATTATTATTATTATTTAATATTATTATGATTATTATTATTATTATTTAATATTAATTACATTACAAGGCTTAGTTAGGCCAAGTTCATTAATGCCGGAGTGATATTATATAATATATGATATTATATTTAATATTCACCGTCCCATTTTAATTTCATGTTTTAAATTTGTTTCAAAATTTCAGCCAATGGCATGCGAAGCGTGACTGTTGTGTCAGGCCTAGGGGCCTAGTATGGGGGGGGGGGAGGCTAGCAGGTAGGACCTAACTCAGCTTGTAACTAGGCCCACTAGTTTAACCTCTTTTGCTCTAGCCTTTGATAGGAATGTACCTATTTACCACTGGTACTACTATAAGGGGGTACTAACTGTTGTTGTTGTAGTACATTTGATAACAAACATACAAGAAGCTCACAGTTAGTTACAGACGTAGCCTACATCCCATAAATCGGTAAGATTTCATAGGCCTACCGTAGGTAAACATATGTAAAGAACAGTACAGTAAAGGTAATAGAATACTCGAGCGTCGCGACATTGGGAAGACACTCGAGTCGAATCAATCCGAGCCGAGTAGAGTTTCATGCAAATGTTTCGTACGGGGAAAAAATCGCGCCCTGCTTATGCGTGTCTTTGAGCCCAATCACACTTATTAGGCCGGCCCAGGGTCTCCTTAAATTACGGCCGACTCAGGGCCGACTCAACTTCATTTCCGTTCACAGTTATTGTTTTAAGTTGTTTTAAGTCGGCCCAGGGCCGCCTTACGGACGTTCACACTTCTTCTTTTGGGCCGGGTCGATAAATTGCAAGACAGGAAGTTGAGGCGATCGCATTTTGATGGCGGAACGGTAAATCACAACCTAGCATAAACACATGGAATTTTCGCGAAACATGAACCTAATTTTAATTGTCCTTATACTTTTTCGATTTTTTAAGCGGATAGCATTCTGCTTCATGATTATGGCGACGATAATTCTTATTATAACCAAAGCCTATAATTAGCGCAGCTCGATTTTTACTCTGTGCAAAGCCAGACTCGCGATTTCGAAAGTCCATACCTGTATATTGTAAACTGTCTATATAGGCATATTGCTGTCAATGTTTGGCCACAGACCGGAGACACTGATTGTGAATAAGTAGCATCGAGATCTATCTATTTGGCAATAATAATTATTTTCATATTAGGTTCATTCTCAAACAATTTTTGACGCTTTTTAGAACCAGCTTCGCTCATAACAAAAACAAACGATTATGTTTTTTTTTTTCTGTCCTCGGGGTCACTTGAGTAGCTTCACGAACGTCGGCACAAAACGCACGTGGTTGGTGAGGATGACGTTCACAGAAAAAATGATACCGCTATACAGTGTTATAATTTTGGAATATGAACTTGTTAAATTATTTTGTGCTATACAAAAACGGGGTTTCTTGAGCTTGTAATAGGCCAATATATTTTTAATCTACTGGAATTCTTTAACTGTAGAAAAGAGAGTCGTCATCTGTCAAAATGCCCATGCGTAAGCTTTGTATCACGTGGTATTCCCCATGCCTACAACTTGGTTTGTGATGATGCTTATGCTTCGCACGGAGGCTGTGAGTAATAATTAGTTAGGGATATGGAGACCTTATATAAAAACTTTTATTCAAAAACAATTGTTCAACCAGGGAGTTGTTCTAAATAACAACTCCCTGGTTCAACTAAATACAAATTACTATACAGTTTCCTTAACAATTTTATTTCTCATTGGTGTTTTCGCGCAAGTCAGTTCGAATAAATGTTGTGGTTAGATAAGATGTCAAAATCGAGCAATCAGAGCGAACTTGGGCCGGCTGAGGTTCGGCCTGGGAGAACTCCCTGGTTCGGCTTACGTTCAGATATAAAGTTGGGTCGGCCCAGAGCCCGCATTGCGGGACCTGAGCCAAATCAAAAGTCGGATTAACTTTAGGTCGGCTCAGGGCCGGCTTAAAACATTTATTGATTGTTCACACTTAAAAATTGCCGACCCTGGACCGGCGCTGAGGCGGCTCTTGACCGACGTAACTCTCAAGTGTGATTGGGCTCTTAGTTGTCTCAGCTTAAACCAATCTCAATGCATTTACTAGATTGATTATGAACAGGTAAAATAATATGAATTAATTATTTTACGTGATTTCGCAAACTGTTATAGGAACTGCTAATAAACTCCGCATATCGTAAACCGCTTAAAATGAGGCTTTGGTAGGCATAAAACATACCGTACTCGCGCGAATAAGCGCCCGGGCGCTTAAAATATTTTTGCACTTTCTGAGGGGCGCTTATGAAAACAGAGTGGAAATTGAGGGGGTCGCTTATGGAAATAGATGAAAATCGAAGGGTTCTTATGGGAAATTATTAAATTCAAGAAGCACTTTTTGAATGAAAAAAGATTAGGCCTATATAAGGACATTACGAATGGTGGTTAGGCGGAAAGGATACAGTAATCGTCCATAGAACATGGCTCATGACAAGAATGCGTGAATATTTACATAACAGCAAAATAGCAAATGCAATTAGTGGTGGTGGTTAGCTTGTTAGCCATCGGCCGATTGAGATCAGCGGGATGGCAGGATCATTGTATTTTTTCTTGAAAACACAGATGAGAATGTGCTAAAGGTCGGAAAAAGAAAAAGAGGAGTAGGACTAGGCATAGACAAATATGTAAAAAAAGTAAAGTTGGAAATATACTGTCTGTCCAGGGATCGGAGCTCTCATCTGTCCAAGAGAAATATCCTCATTTTGATATTGACCGAAGAAGAATGTGTTTCCACTCTACAGCTCAAATCTTGCCAACAACCACAGTCCCAGGATTGATTGGATTATTGAAAAAATCTTACGAGGAGCGCTTATTCGAACGGGGCGCTTATTCGCGCGAGTACGGTACCTCCATCTCCATCTGTGCTGAATATTTCCGTTAGTCTAAGTAACAAACCTCAGGGTTTTTGATTATATGATTCAGCCAGCACAAATGACATTCAACCAGCAACAATCTCACATTCAACCAGCAATCGAATATTCTTGCTGTATTTATGGCCGACTATCCGATAACTTGTTATTTTTCTCAGCGCATAGAGCTTCATTTTCCTAAACTTCTTTCTGACACGATTTTCTTACTCGACCTATCATGACATGTTTGCCAGATTCCATATTACTCCATTTGAAATCAAACAGGTTTTATTTCTCTCTGTACCAGTTGTATTTCTATAATTGTAAAACCCTCTACACCACTCTGTATGTCCTCCTAACTTCCAGTTCCTCTAAAATCTGCTAGACACTCTTTTCAACCATGATTATCAATTGCATGGGAGTATGGTGGTCACTAGCACAAATATAGTGGACAAAAATGACCCTACCCAATGAGGCATTAGTTTAGATATGTTGGGATATGCGGGTACCAGGACGTTAGCCAAGAAACGCTCCTATCACATGATGCATAGCTTAATTTTGTTGAGGTTTCGGATACCTTAGTGGATGCATACGTTTAATTCTTTTTGGGACGAGGGTTACTAGGACCAACCGAAGTAAGTCCCTCTCCTACCCCTTGATACATACTTTGATTAGGTAAGGATGCGGATCAATACCTAGGTGGAGTAACGTCCATGGTGCATAGTTTGTCTAGGCATACTGGGTTTTTATCTGGGGTTTTTTGGCGGGGGGGGGGGGGGTTAAAAAAATAAGCTTGTGGCCTCTTGCAGCAATAAAGAATTGAACTTAAATTATTTGAAAATTGAGAAAAAAGGTAAGTAAAATCCCAGAGTAAATGAGTATTAGATACATAGAAAATCAAATTTTGGAGTATTTGCACCATGCATTGGATCGCTTAACACGTGGCTTTGTATGCCACATTTAACTGCATGAGAAAAATAAGGGGAAATCCAAAATTCCGCCATCGTTATTGCATATTTACTATACAAATCCGTAGCGCTTTGTTAGCGTAATATACAATAACCCTTTTATTATATTGGCCTTGACACCGTGCATGGGTATACATTGCAACATCTTAGCTCGGTGCGTCATGAGACTTACTTATTATTCATCAATTTTAATCGTAAGCCGAATGGCCAATGTTGAATGGGGAGAGGATTGTAAAACGGAATTGGCAGGTGAATGAGATAAACTTGATGTCTACAATAAAATCATAAAAGGAAGTAATAATGAGTACATAGATAATAATAACATTGGCCCATCTTGACCTAGCGGATGCGTACCAAATCATTATGTACCGGTATCCGTTAGTCCTACATTTAGGCCTAGTCCCTATGCTTTTTCTATGGTATAATTTTTTTCTAATCGTTTTATGCAGGCTTTGCGTCCCTTATATTTGTTTTGGCCTCTTCCCAAGATGTATCATGTTCTGTTTGGATACCTGTCAGCAAGTGTTGATTTGGACATTTGCATGAGGGGATTCAGAATAAAAGGACACCGCAGAAAACCTATACTGTATATCTAAACTAAAAGGCGAAAACGACATTTTTTTTTGGCAACTTCTAAAGAAAAATTCATAAACAACCAATACTTTCTTCAACATTTTAAACTGTATTTAATGCTCCATATACACAGGCCAAACCACTTAAAATTTGTCACACGTAAAATTATCATACCATTTCTATTATGCTTATGCATGCTTACGATGGCCTTCTTATAATTTCTTTCATCAGCACTCGAGTCATACCAGGCTTATCCTATACCGACGATGGATTGAGTGGATTTGAATAGCTTTGGTGGCAAAGATGTTTGCCTTCCAATCCAGGGTCCTGGGTTCAATTCCTGTGACAGCAGGACTTTTTCCCACGACTAAAAACGATTCTATTTCCTAAGCCTCATCATAGGACTATTGTTTATAAAGCTTAGCTGGGCCCTGTGGGAGACCAATAGGCCTACTAAAGATATCTTCTAAACAGGCTACCCACCAATCTCCCGATCCCCAGTATAAAGGATAAAAAAAATCTATGCATGTTAAACAACAATCGTACCAAAATCTTGTTTATTGTTTTTTATTTTTTTACCTTTGTAGATTAAATAAAATAGAAATGCAGTTTTGTTGTGGTAACTTAATTGGTTTACATGAACTTCATAATCAAAAATATTGGCACTATCGGTGCTATTTCGTCATTGTTCAAGATGTGGTTGGTCTGCCCCAGTGTCACATTAGTATAGCATTTATTCACAGTTATTGCTGTAGACGTACCTTTATGTTGAGGGTAAGCCCAATGTATTTTGCCAAAGAGGATACGAAACTCTTGCACGACATTCGAAAAGGTTTCCTTATTTTTTTACCTTAAGCATACCAACCAACAGAGGTGGCGTCGGCGGGGACCGGGGGAGGGGCAGAACCACGATTCGCCGGAGAGAAAAAAATGTATAGGCCTATATGTATTTTCTACATATTAGTAGATTCCAAAATCGATTAAATATGCCTTTGAAACCCCTAAATTGTCATTTTTGTGCGAAAGAGTGGTATGGATACGTAGACTTTTTCCCCCTGCCTGCTGATTGCAATTGCAGAATGTTCAAAAGGACTTCTTTTCTTCACTAGAGTTCGGATTAGACATTAAAGGAAATTTGTCCCATACTGGCCGTACATTATGTTTTTGTGCTGGACAAATCGGGGGAAAAATATAACATGCGGTTTTAGCAAGGTGGCTTATAAGTGCCTTGAAGCGGAACGTTTAAGTTTGAATGATTTTAATATAATCCTAAGTCATGATGACAATGCAGAACATGCGGCATTATATCCTGGTTGGCTGCTATATATAAATACCACACTGGTTCCAGATACGTGGTCATAAAATAGAATAGTTGAGTGTAATCTTTCTCATTTCGTGATCAGTGTAGTCAAGATAAAAAGATGTCTTTAACAATTTACTACGACGTTGTATCTCAACCAAGCAGAGCCGTTTTGATCTTTTGTAAAATGAATGGGATCGCATACACAGGGAAACATATACAACTGAAAAAGGGTAATTTTTGATATATAATAAATTATCATTTACTATTATTATTGTTCTGAATTTTATGATTTAAAGGTATTCCAAATGCAATTGACAACAATCATTGACAGATGTATAAATAATACCGTTCCTATGCACGTTATTCTTTGCATAAACTCCTAAAATAAATGGTAATAAATTTAAGATATATATTTTTTTTTTCAGTACCGGTACAGTATCTGTATATCAGCAAATATTTCTGCTGTGGTTACAGTGGTTCTTATGCATGAATACGGTATAGGCATATATGAAGATATGCCTATACTGTTTGTTAGCTAAAGAAATTTAAAAATAATATTTAAACAATTTTATTTTAATTAAGACATTTGTATAGAAGTAATTTCATTTAGCTTCGAAATTGTATAAATGAAAAAAAATATCGTTTTTGTAAAGCTATAATGGAAACAGAGTACTCAGAATAAACAAAAACATATCATTAGTTACTCAACTATTAGTTGGATTTATATTTTTATATTTTTATTACACAAAACCAAGTTCTTTAAAATCCCTCGTTGTGCTAGACTGGGGATGAATTACAAAACCAGTTGATTGCAACAATTTTGCATATATTTTTAGCAGGGGCGGATCCAGAGAATATCTGGGTAGGAGAAATAAGATGCTAGTGTTCGAGATTTTTGTTTCGAAGTGCTTGATCATAGAAACTGCCTGTAACATGGTATTTAAATAAAAAATTAGCCTGTTTTGGATTACCGCGCTGCCCTCTTTCTCATTTCTTCTTTCATTTTCTTCTGTGTTTTTGTTTCTCTTTCTTGGGAGGGCGAGCGGTCGTAGCCCTGGATCTCTCCCTGCGTAGTACATGTCCCTTTCGGTAATTTAAAAAAAAAAAAAAAAACATTTTTAGTATGTAATAACTGATATATAATTTTATGTAAAGTACCTAAGAACAACTTTGAATTTTAGATTTATGATTTATTTATTATGCTATTTATTGTATGTATTTAAATGTCTTTTTTTATGTTTATATTTATAAATGGGGCAGCTGATTCTCAATGAGTTGTAGTAAAATTGTGCTTAAACTGCCCCTGACCAAAATTTATTGTACTGCACCTTGTTATTGTTAATGTGTATTGGTTAAATAAATAAATAAAATAAATAAATTAATAAAATGTGATTTATAGGTTTACTAAAATGGATAAAAGGCTGCGCATCAGTATATGTGTCACTGATTATAATACTATATTATTTTATCAATAGGAGATCACTTAAGTCCTGAATACACATCGTTCAATCCTGCCCAGGTTGTTCCGACGATTAAAGATGGCGATTTCTATCTCGGCGAAAGGTAATATTATTTAATCACACATATTTTTAGGCCCAACAAGTAGATTCATACACAGTACAAGTATGCAAATTAAAAACAAATAATGGGTGTCAGGCGAAAAATAATATAAACCAAGGAAAATGAACATCCTATTTTTGTAGAGCGAATGGATCACTATTCCAAAAAGGGAGAGTATAGTAGAGGGTAGTGCTGACTTGATGCAAAAAGATCGGCTGTTCAACTTGAGTGCCTTAATCATAGGGTACATCAGGAAGATTCAAGGGGGGGGGGGGGGTCAGCGCACCCACACCCCCACCGCTTAATTTTTTCAAAATGATGAAAATATGGCGAAAACAATGCAAATGATTTTAAGTCTGAGAGCGCAATTTCCCGGCATCCAGAGTTGCCAGAATTGCAATGTTCTTACTCAGCCCAAACGATGGTTGGGCTGAGGTGGTATTTACCTCTATCTCTGAAAGTCGATCCTTCCCTGGGCCCCCTCTATTCGAATTGCTCGATTCGCACTGTACACATTATATGAATCGTCACCATGCGAAACGTGTAAACCTAAACGTCCGTATTTCTTTGCACCTTTGATTTGCACATTTTATATACAGTGTCGCAATATTGAGGTATCTCGCTGCAAAATACAAGGTAGCTGACCACTGGTATCCAGCAGACCTGCAAGCCCGAGCACGAGTAGATGCCTACCTGGCCTGGCAACACACTGGTCTTAGAGCACCTTGCCTTGATGTGGTGATGGAAGAGGTACGTGCTCAGATAATATATAAAGTAACTACATTAACCATTTCAACTGCATTGAACGGTGATAATAAAATTTAAGAACAAGCAGTAAATATCTCAGTGTTTGACAAACGTAAATATAGTCGTATATAATTATTGATTAATTTATATTATATTTGAATATCGTCGGCTGTTCAGCGTTTATATATATATATAC
>NW_022714155.1:41988-55366 GCF_011630105.1 Anneissia japonica
ACATATAGAAGTACCGGTACTGAAAGAAATAGTTAGGGCTTTTTGGTGTAAGTTTTATCTTTATTTCAATTAAAATCCATACATTTTTATTTTATTCCATTAATAATAAGGAGGATGTGACCTTCTGAGTTGAGCAGTCGGCTAATCTGTGTGTGCGCTGAACCGTGGAGATCCCTAGGTCCCCGGTTCAATTCCCATCGCTGCCTCTTCTTGTATTTCAGCTGGAGCGCTGAAATACAAGTTATAATAGTGGATGAGACGTTAAGCCGTTGGTCCCGTATGCATTTATGGGCCATGTGCACGTTAAAGAACGCAGTAAACTCTTCGGAAAATAGTAGGGGATTGTCTCCCGGTGTACTGCCCAATCACCACCAGAAGGACCCTACTGGAAATAAGTCTTTTTCTAGACTTTCGTGGGCTATCTTTGGTGTTTACACCGAATAAATCCAATCCAATCCATTGTGCTGACAAGCTTCTATGGCATCATTTGACTTTGACAAACGGATCTGTCCCTCTAAGCTGATGGTTAGTGCAACACCCATGTGTGTTTATATGATATCACCTCTGACATCTTGTTTTATTTTGCACATCAGGTTTTTGCAGTAGTATTGATGGGAAAGCCATGTGACCCAAAAGAATTAAAGCGAAAGATTGGTAAACTCACACCCAGTTTCAAGAAGTTCGAAACCATCTTCCTTAAAGATCAGAAGTTCGTTTGCGGTGAGCAAATATCAGTGGCCGATATTATGGCATTGAGCGAGGTATGGAAAAAATTACAAATATCTAAGCGTTAAGTTAGGTACACAGAAATGGCCTTTGACTTGTACGGTGAAATAAGGAGAAATCAAGCTAGGAGGAATGCCAAAATATTATTAAATAACCGATTGAGTGTTAAAGTTGTCATTGTATATTGTAATTGTATAGTTTATCCGATGGGCATACCTTATAAATAAAAATACATCAGACAAAAAAAAAACATGCAACCAAAGTGAAAAGGTATTATCAAATGTTCAAAAATTTCAGATTGTTCAAGTGCTGACTTGTCCGTCTTGCAAAGACTTCCTGAAAGACTTCCCAAAGATAGCCGCATGGAAAGAGCGTGTAGAATCCATCCTGAACCCCTACCATCAAGAATTGGTTGACCAGATGCAAGCTGTCGCTAATTCTTAGGTAAACAGTGGCTTTCTGATAGATAGGCCTCAGTCGACAACCTGGACAACATTGTTAACTAATAGTTGAGACTTAAGGAGATGATAGAAAGAGAAGAATTTACTATGATACCGCTCAGTCCTATTTAAACTCGGTTCACATTTGAGTAATTTAGACGCCTACAGAAAACTCTACATCGACGTCTAAATGGACCTTTCCGCTAGCCCTGCCCCTTGTTTTTTAATGTCCCACCACAGGCCCTATATGACACGAACCAACAGCGTTTAGGACGATAAGTGCACTTGCAGGACCAGCCCTGCTCGGTCAAGTTTAAAACTTGAATGCCACTCCAGAAAGGTCCATTACTCAGTGTGAAGCCTTCAATGCGCGCATGCTGAGAGGTATCTGCGTATGGTTACGAAAACAGAGAGAACCACTTCAATTAAGGACAGTACCGTATTTGATGAAGAGGTGCATTTTAATTAGCATCTTTTACATGGCCAAATTAACAATTAGCCTAAATAATGATTTTTTTTCCACATTGTTTCCATGTCGAATTAGGGCTATATTGTAATTGTAAATTTATAACTACTATGTTTGTCGAAAAGGTGGATTGAATAGTATACCGTAATAGTGAAAAGCTAATAATTGTTTAAAGACTTCAATACTTTTTGATACAGGGTGTAAATGTTTGTTCGTCGTGTGGATCTGTCTCTCGAAATGTCGTGGTTCATACAGTACTTTAGCGAGTCTGTTCAGTGCGTATAGTCTGAGAATAAAAGAGATATTATTATGTTTGAATAAATCGAAAATTTCAGAAATGCCGTCTTACTTTTTGTGCAATAAAGTGTGGCCATAGTCGTGTTAGATGTAGGTATGCCTATATCCACCAAGTATAAAGGTTATAGCGTGTCTATCTTTCGAAAGAAATGTTTAGAATATTGATTCCGTGTCTTCTGTAGTGAAGTCACCGCCTTTATTCATCAATGCTGCATACATAGTCTACAAACAAATCCAGGGTTTTTCTTCGTGAGACAGTTTATGGCTGTACTTCTCAATTCATCAGGATAACATCCTTCAGTTCCGGTTCATTTTATTGAATGTGACAAAAGTTCGAGGGTTATGTTCAGGGGTGGCACTAGGATTTTCCCGACGGGGGGGGGGGGGGGGTGCCTCCGACGAGGTGCCAGATTTCCCCGACGAAAGCAAAGTGGGCGTGGTCAAGCTTCGATTAAAACGTTACGAAAATGGTCCTGGGGGAAAAGCCCCGAAAATTTCGACAATTTAGGGGTTTCAAAGGCTTTTGTAAATTGAATGAAATCGGCATACCCAGGGAAAGAGATTCAACTGATGAAAGGTAGGCCTACTACAATAATATATTCACACCTTTTAGACACATCCATCCACTAAACTTTATGATGATCCATTTATTAGGATTTGCATACTGATGCTAACAAAACGGGCAGAAAATGGACAGGCAGTTGCACATGGCGGTGGATACATTCTAGGCGGAGTGTGGTTATATATATAAACCTCCCTGGCAGAGGAGGGTTGATACTTAACCTTCCTGGCAGAGAGTACTGTAGTTAATGTACTTTTAAGTTAAAACTTCTTCCCATGGCCAGGGGAGGATCCAGAAATGCCCGAAAGGGGAGCCGATCGCGATAACACTAGTCGGTCCGGGGGCATGTCCCCGCGAAATTGTTGTTTTCTAGACGCTGGAAAATAACCTCTGAGGCGTTTTGGGCGATCCATTTTTTCTTTTCTTTTTTCTTTTTCATTTATTTATTTTTTTTAATTTTTTACTTTCCAAAAAAAAAGGGGGGGGGCGGGTTCCCCCTAAATCCACCCCTGATGGCTGAGGTAAAATGCACAATGTATGAAAATAATAGATGAGATGAGATTAGTATTTTACATATTTTGGTTCAAACAAACGCAACTCCGACAGTTGTATGCGTAAAAACTGACTCTACTAACACAATACCGTATTTTTGGTGAATTTGACAAATTTGGGTGTATGATTTTCTGCTGACTTGTGTCGTCTGACCCAGGCTATTTGCGTAATGTTTGACCCAAAGTACAGCGTAAAACGTGCTGCTAAATAAACATTACAAAGGTTCGAGGGGTCGTGTACACTAGTCGAATAAAATTTAAACATTCAAGTGTTGTGCCCATTTCATGATAGGCCTACCTATAGCCACGATGTCGCTAACGGTTTACTACGATATTTTATCCCAACCATGCAGAGCAATTCTGCTTTTTTGTAAAATGAATGGAATCACATACACAGGGAAAGAGATTCAACTGATGAAAGGTAATAATAACTACAATAAAAATGTAAGATTTGTATCTGCAGTGTATGACCTGCCTAATAATTGTTATACACACTCACTGAATTTTACACTAAGCCAGGTTTCTAACGATCCCGCAGACCGACTTCTGTGTCATTTTGCCTCGATCTGTGAATGGCAGGAAAACGTCTCATCACTGCGTTATAGTACGGTAGTTAAAAATCTAATTAGGCCTAGGCCTACTGTATATCAATAGAAAAAATGTATCATCGACGTCAGGCTGTGTGAATGCCACGTAACCCTAAAACAAAAGAGGCAACCATCCTACTCAGACAGTAGACTTTCCTTTCATGACTCAACTCACTATTGACTAGGGCATATGCTGTCAAATATATGGATGCTTACGTTCTGCTAGACGGGTGAACCGTGTATGAATATTCACTGGGTATATATAAAAATAGGCTCTATTTGCTAACAATTATCAACATGGAGATTCGGTTACCGTATCAGGAAATGTACTTAAAATGACACATGACCTCTTGAAACATGACCGATTACTTACTCTTACAATAATTACTCTTACTCAGTCTATTGCTACTTAATTATTCATGAACCTGCAGTAGTGTCGCCAATATAGCGGCTGTGCCCCACGAGCGGGACACAAACAAAATCCATGGCTTATAGGTCACAGGCTATGTTATAAATTATGAAGATGAAAAAAAAATTAAAAATTAAAAAAATATTAACTAGGTACTTTGCAAAATGTGGTTAATGCACATACAGTATGAGCTTAGTTTCTCCATTGCTAATAAGAGGATAGTAGCCTACGAGTTACTTGTACTACAGTATTACAGTTTTCGGAGACGCATCTATTGAAGTAGGCCATATGCTCCTGATGCATTTACATAAGTCTGTCACTGATGCCAATTATATATATTATTTTATTATTAGATGAGCACAAAAGTGCTGAATATACATTTATTAATCCGGCTCAACTTGTTCCGGCGATCAAAGACGGCGATTTCTGTCTTGGTGAAAGGTGGGTTAACTGATTTCCATACATTACTGTCACCGACGCACTCCTTGATTCGACGAACCAATCAGTCACCAACAGCTGTCGGCAATAGCGTTGTAGCGATTTTATGGAAATCAGTGCGTTTAATATATTCTTAGTAGGTCGAATAAAACTAATTTAGGTCTAGCCTACAAACCGGAAACTCCGATTCGAAATTTAAGCAAAAAGAAATATTTTACACAATCTATAGTGTTCAAATGGAACTCGTCACCGTTCAAAACCTTATCATGGGCTTAACAAAAGTGTTTCTTGACGTTTATGATACAGTGTCGCAATATTGAGGTATCTCGTGGCAAAATACAAGACGTCTGACCACTGGTATCCAGCAGACATCCAAGCCCGAGCACGAGTAGATGCCTACCTGGCCTGGCAACACACTGGTCTTAGAGCACCTTGTCTTGACGTGATGATGGAAGAGGTACGTATTAAATAGACACATTAGTTTGTTATAATGCTCAGAGAACTTAATTCACTATCGCACATAAAATAATATAATAGCGCTCAGACACGCATATCCGAATCAAAGAATATACAGACGTATTTATTCGAATAAACACTCCGGGGCGTTCATTGTTTCAGTTCGTTTTATTTATTCACTTGCAACTTAAATACTAAATTTAATTTATGAGGGGTACAGTTAAGTGACAGGGCAAAAAAAGCTGTACTTTGAAAATGGCCCTCGCCTGTAGGAAAATGACCGAAACGAAAACCTAACATAATGGTGTAAATCCATCGTCATTGAAAGGGGGTTTTAGAGGAGGCGTTTATTCGTGTTTATTCGAATAAATACCGTATTTTATTTTCCAAGATAAAACGATGTTCTAATTTGAATAAGATGCCTGCTAAATTGACATTTTTGGATTGTCACACACACAATATGTTACAGTAAAACTCTCAAATATCGACTTCTAAAATATCTTACCATTGTGTTTAACAGGTTTATTCAGAAATATTGCTTGGAAAGCCTTGTGACCCAGAAGAATTAAAACGAAAGATTGGTGAGCTCAAAACGAGTTTCAAGAAGTTCGAAGTCATTTTCCTGAAAGATCAGAAGTTTGTTTGCAGTGAAGAAATTTCTGTGGCCGATATTATGGCACTGTGTGAGGTATGAAAACATTTCAGTTAGCATGTTTTCAATGGAATGATATAATTCTTGGAAGAAAATGGAAATCAAGAAGGGGCGACGGCCAATGATAAGAGAAGTAAAAAAAAAGCTGAGATACTGTTCATGGTGATGATGGACGTCGATAAGGATGGTGTGTGGTGATATAACATATGTGGTGTTGATATTGATAATCATGATGATGTCAATAATGAGAAGCAGGGGTGGCACCGTAGATGTGCCTGCCGGGGAGGGGTCCCATGTCCTCGATGGAGGGGACTCCCCGACAAGTCCATAATGGGGTGTGGTCGGGCGTCGCTCAAAATCTCTCTGAAGTGATCCAGGGGGCATAGCCCGGAATTCAGGACAATTTCGGGGTTTCAAAGACTTATTTAATCGATTTTAGAGTCTCTATAATATGAAAATAATACATATCTTTTTTTATTCTCCCCGACACCTTACTATTGCAAAGTTATGAGTAAAAGTATTATGGCTTCTCTGAACTAAAGTGTACAATACTACGACATTTCTTAAGCTTACAGTACTCAATTTGACATTTAGCGAGAGTAAGCTGGTATTGGGAGAGCAAGCCTGAAATGTAATCATAATTATAGTAGATAGAGCAAATGCAGCTAAAACGTATGCACTGTTGATGAGCCATAGTACAGTAATTGGGAAAATCGTAGGTCTGTCCTGATATTCGAATGGTCTATTACTAACAAAAGCCGAAAAGTCGTATATGTTGGTTGACAAGGGTTTTATAAAATGCTGATACTGTATACAATTATATTTCAGATTATACAACTACTTGATTGTCCATCTTGCAAGGATATTCTGAAAGACTTTCCAATGATAGCCGCATGGAAGGAGCGTGTAGAACTCATCCTCAACCCCTACCACCAAGAATTGGTTGACCAGATGCATGCAGTCGATCTAACAGTTCCTTATACAGCTTCAGCCTAAGTGTACCTTAAACCATGGAGGTATACCTCCATGCTTAAACTGACAGTTTGTTAATCCCAATATCTTCATGTTTGCTCCCATCAAATCTTTTATCCCAGATGAATATGTCAATTTAATCAACCTCACAGATTAATAAAGTCTATCCAATATTAATTAACCAGATTAATGTATCTATCCAATTTCAATAACATAATTTAATGATTCAATCCTACCCACATGTAATAACTTGGATGGATGTATAGATAACCCTACAGCCTATATGAGACGCTGCATGGGCTTCGAATTTATGAAAAATGTTAGTAGTCTTGAAGTCCCAGTCAAGATTCTGTGCACCAAATAGAGAATTGTCCCACATTACTTTTATATTTTGGAATAGTCAGATTCCCCTTTGTTTGAGACCTTGTCATGTGATGACGAAAAATATTGAGAAGTTGTTGAACTTGGAAATCTGTGTTAATGCTGTCATAAACAAATAAAAGTAATTGAAATTCATGTTGTTTATAAATGTTAAGGATTGCCAATTCTGTAAATAGTGATGCTGTGTGTGGTAATCTGCCTGAATGTGCTATAGTTCGTACAGTTCTTTTTTGAATAAGATGTATTGGTCTTAAGTGTGTCATATATGTACTTCCCCAGACCTCAAGTGCATATGAAATATACTTGAAAATAAACAAAACAATTATATAACAGTAACAAAATTGATGAAGGAATAATTTTCTTTAATTTATAAAGCAGGCCTGCCTTAGATCTAATACTTTTATTTACCTTATTAATGTGCTCTTTCCATGCAAGATTTTTTTCAAGAGTTATCTTAATGTGTAACTGTAGATTCTGCTATCAACTTGTGCTACTTTTATACAAATTGCACCATTTGATTGGACCAAGTCTACGTGTTTACCACGAAAAATAATATACTTAGCTTTATTTGTATTTATTGTTAATTTATTTAAATCACACCAGTCTACAATGTGTTTCAATTGGTCATTTACATAATGTAAGTGAATATTATCATATGAATATAAGGTATTGAATAAGCTGGTATCATCTGCAAAAAAGGCGAGTGTCAAAGTAATTAGTAGCAATTGCAATCATTTACATATATAAGAAACAGCGTGGGCCTAACACAGACCCTTGTGGTACACTACGCGTTAGTGGGAGTTCATTTGATTCATTCCCATTTATACTAACAAACTGTTTTCTATTAATTATTTAAATAATCTTTGAATAAAACAAAGGTTATCCCCGTATCCCCGTAATTTGTATTATTAAAAGTGTCATGGTTCACTGTATCGAATGCATTTTTAAAATCTAAAAATATTCCAAAAACTACATTGTCATAATTATTTTCTCCAACAATTTCTGCGTTAAGAATGTAATAGCAAGTTTTGTGCTATGAGGATAAATCGAATCGGTTTAAGTACTACGTAAGTTCCTTGTTGACTATCTTTAAAGACTTTACTAAATGAGGTAAGATGGAGACTGACCTATAATTTCCTCTGTTAGATGGTGATCCTTTTTTGAAAATGGGAATAACCTTTGTCCTTTTTAGTGCATCTGGAAAATGATAAATTACAGTAACTATATATGTAAGTGGTATAGAAATGTAATTTGCAGCTAGGATTATTAATTTGGTCCACACCAACTGCTTTATTTTTATCTAATCCTATTAAAATATCTGTATACTTCTTCTTCAGTTGTACCATAAAGAAATAAGCAATTTGGATACATATTAGGAATGCCATGTGGTTGTCAATAGGTCTATCATTGATCTCTCTTTCAAGATTCTTTCCAATTAAAACAAAGTAATTAAAGCAATTAATTATCACAATCAGAATGACATATTATAATTGATAACCTTATGGTTTAATGATTCATGTATATAAGCACTGACTCTTCCACCTCTTTCTAATGAATAGTTATTTAACTGGTATAAATCTTTATTTAAAACTTGCAAAACTTCAGAAAGTGCTATAATTTTTAAGTTACTCTGAGCTAATGATTCATAAAATATTTTAAATTCCTCAACATTTTTACTTAGAGGTCGAATATTGATGTGAGATAACGAAAATGTTGATTCAGGCTTACTGCAAATCAAATTAAAAATATCAGAAGAAGAATCAGACTTACAATCGCCATTTATTATATTGTCCATATTTGGGTTTGGCATCATACTTAAAAAATACACCATGCATATATGCTAGGTGATTTTAGATAATTTTTTGTAGATCCGCCTCGGTATTTATGACAATCAACGTAATCTGACATTATAGATCATAAGGCGCAACAAACATCCACTGTTTGTTTTTCCGTTTTTGTGAATCCATCTCCAAAACCAACTGTCTTTATAAGCTGAGGTTTTCGATCACACATGGGGCACAATTTATTCCTCACCCTCGAGGACCGCATCCAGATGATCAGGTTATATCGTTCACCATGTGAAATTGGAAGAGCACCATGCATATGTTGACCACGATGAATCAAGCCATGTGTTGGTTTGTGGCAATACTCGGTGCATTCAGTTTCTTCCAGGCGCAACTATGGAAATAGATAAAGAGATTTATGTCATAAATGCTTGCAGTAAACCACACAGATAATGTGGTGTAGTGCAATTCATTATCATTTTCGCAAACCTGCAAGCCTTTAAACAATAAAATAATATTGTGCAATAATAAATATAATAAAAATGGTAAAGAAGGGTGAGGGGGTAGGGTGGAGAAACAGAAAGGGGTAAAGGAATGAGAGTAGGGACTATCACAGGATGTCTTTCTTTCCTCACAAACATCCAGAGAATGTAATATTCACAATCTACTGTCAAAGCACTGGCTCCTTGGTAAAACTATTCTCACTCGCATCACATTCCACCAATGTACTATAGTCTTCACATATGCAGATTGCACTCAATTGGAAGAAGAGGTGGATGAAGGTGTTGGGGTCGATGAAGGGCCAAGAGGGGATATAGTTGATGAATGTGGAGGGAATTCAATGGTGTGGATAGAAGTGGAAAGGGAGGAGTGAAGTTTTGTGTATCACAGCAGCATCATGCTGGTGTGTGGATGAATGGGGAGTGGATAAAAGGAGTAGAGTGTTCAATTAAAGGGGAGTCTAAGGCACATGAAGACGGTAAACTTACATGACGCATGCCTCCAAAATACAACGACCCTTCAGAAAAATCACTTTCCAGTGATAAGTTAACTGTGACCTCAGCATTATCATAATGATAGTTCAGGGACAAATCTTCCCCTATCTTGTACTTCACAACAAATGCTTTGTGAGAGTCTAGCGAGTCTCCACCCCAATCTGGATACAACAGTCTAGTTATTGGCGTGATGTAACTCAGACGTAGAGGTGTGATGAAATCTTTATCAAATCCCAATTCATTCATCAAAACCTGGGGAAAAAGGAAAGAAATCTGTATGAGAATAATAACAGATACTGTATGTAGTTAATTTTTATTAATACAGTACATGTATTATAATATTCAATTTTGTTCATACTTATATATGCAATAATTGCAGTAATTGTTCAAACTTACACCATAATTGTTCATTGTATTAGGCCTTCCTTTTGGCAAATCTGTGCCCTCAAAATGTTCAATTTCTTCTTTAAATAAGTGACAAAATTCCTCAGTAAACATTGGAAAAGAGTAAATACGCTCTCCTAAACAAGAACAAAATCGCAATTGGCATATTTTTTTTATAGAACAATAGTAATTATATATATATATATCTGTCTCTTATACACATCTAGATATAATCATCAAAGGAAGGTAAATACAGTGTTAGAATAAAGGACATAATAATACATCGTGTAGCATAGCTCTCAAAGAATGTAGTCCTGTAAATAAATGAATAAAGAAATTGTGTAATGAAATGCCTCTGGCGGGACTCAAACCTGCGACCTCTCGCTCTCAAGGCGGGCATCATAACCATTAGACCACGGAGGCTTCATGGTTGAACAGATTCAAATACCACCAGATACACTCCATTACACAATAAATACAGCTAGAAATGCTAGAAACGTTTATACATATGTTTATAGGATTAGGATCTATCAGTTTTCCAACCTTTTTCAATATTGATTCTTTTTAGTAAGTTTTCCTTGGATGTACTGTCCTGCTTGCTAACCTCAACTAGCTCCAGAAACTTAGGGCTCAGATAAGATGTCTATTGAAAAAAAAGAAGTGTGGGTTTTAAAAAGGTGCCAGATCATGGTGCACTTGGAGCTGTGGACAAAAATGGGTGGGGGTGGGAGGGGGAGGGGGGTTTTACCTTGAAATCCCAGGGATTAGTGTTCAACCCATGCTAGGATTTGCTCTTTTTATAACATTTACAATTTCATTTGTTTCTTAAACTATTATTATCACTTAATGCAAGATTAATATTGAAAAAACATAGAAGATACTTAACCTCTTTTTTTAAGAAATACACAGAGTTTTTGAATAAATATATTTCAACTAGTCTCGAAAGTGCTAATTTTGCTTTACCTCCTGTGCATTATAATACTATAGACAGGTTTGGCTCATTAATGAATTTATTGATAAAAATAATGCAAAATTATTAAAGCCAAGCTCCAGAGGGAAAAATATTTATATTTTATACATATGATCTATTTTTCCTGTGAAGCCTGACTTTAATTCATCAGAATAAAAAAAAAGTTAATAAAGTCCCTTTTTTTTACCTGTAACTTGTAAATGTTAGGGTGAAGAGGTGTGTAGCCTTCTGAAATTTTCTGCCGCCTTTCCAAATATTTATGGCCAAGTGATTTTCTACGTTCCACTTCTGTCTTAACCTTGAAGGAAAAAAAATAATGAATACTTGGGTATGCATTAATTGGATGACAAAATAAGTTGTTGGAGCAATTTTTATGAAAATTTGACAAAGTTGAGGGTGCATGGGCTAATACTCAGGGTGGGAATATACCCAAGAATCTACTGATTCACTTTATCACTACTCTCTTTGTGTTTTACATAGAAAGCTTTGCTTGGTACACAAACTTTCACATCATTTTTGAAGAAAGCATAATACTATCTATTGGTCATTTGTATATTATGGGCCATAAGCAGTGAATATCCTGTATGTAATGAAATATAGGAAGGGTAGGCCTACCATTTGGTGAGGATTTTCTTTCTCATTTTGATTTATAACTAAGAAAAACTTCAATAGGTCGTAAGCAACTTTCTTAACTCCATATATCAAAGATACAAAATGCCAAAATCGTACATACTTTCTAAAACCATCCTGTTAATTTATTATTATGCCATCTAGCCTAAATTCAACTATTATTAAAGTATTATTATTATTATGCCTAAATTCAACTATTATTAAAGTATTATTATTATTATTATTATTATTATTATTATTACGTTTATACATATACAGTACTACTGTGTCAGCCTCATTACCAACTGTACTCTGTAATAGTAAACCAGCTTACCTGTTTTAGCACATCTGTATATGCTTCATCAGAAGTACATCCTTTATTTTTAAGAATCTATAGATAGTAGAAGAAAAGGAAGCAAATCAAAACGGATCGTGGAAACAAGTATTATAATTACAGTAGTTTGCTTTAGGTCTAGGCTTAGGCCCACGTGTATGCAAAGCTCACACAACCGTCTGCACGAGTTGTAGCTTCCGTGTACCGTTCTGGAGTTGTGCTGATGGCAAAAAGTAGCCTAGAGAGCTAGAGAGTGCAGGCCTACCTTCCTACTACATCATACATGCTAGGCTTACCTGTCTCCAGTTTTTGCTGAATGTCTCATCATCAATATATGTTACGTGGAGACTGAACTGTGATAAAAATATGTTATGTGTGTAGTAACAACTACACACATAGAATATTTCTTGATCGTCACTCATCTTCCATAATACGAAATAAAAATAAACAAATGTGCTAAGGGCTAAAGTTCAAACATCGTATGGTGGATTTCACTGTGTGGTGTGCATACAACCAAAGAGATGTTGGAACAATAAACAGTCGTCGTTGCCTTTACTGTTTTCTGATTGGACAATATGTATCCTAATTCCAAGGGTCAGCTCTGGCGGTGTATTTTTAAAATTAAATGTCCCATGAACGAAAAGAAGTGTACGCCTAGGCTAGACCCACCGAAGATTGCTTGATTTAAGCAGGAAATGGCGACTGTTTTAACGGAGAAAAGTAATAATATTCAAGTTGAAATTGTCTCTCAAACAAATTCCGAAAGTGTAAGTGAAAATTATGATAAAATATTATTCTATATTGGTAATAAAAGATATGATGAAGTAGGCCTCTAGGCCTAGGGCCTAGTCTAGGCCTGGGCTAGGCTAGGGAAGTTTAGGCCTAGGCCGGTGCTACTAGGCCCTATGCCCTTATGGCTAGGCCTATTTCCTCTAGCAGTACACCAATCAATTTAGTACTACTACAGTCTACAGTAGTAGTCCCTATAGTAAATTGATATTAAAATTACCTTTTTTCAGTACGTACGAGCGGATACTACTTTTTCGACTCATCAAGCGAAAGCTAATTTGAGCGGATGTGTTTATTTGAGTGCAAACTATAATACCAAGGTAATTCAACAAAAGGACGCACATCTCGGGACATCAAAGGTTATAACTCTGGCATCGACATTCTAGGCGCACGTGCGTCCCTACACGCTGAACGTCACAAAAACCATAGCAACCAGACCATAAACCGTACGTGACGATTTACCCACGCGCGTGTTAGTTGCCATGTTAGTCGCGTGTCGTGCGGTGATTACAAAGGCCTAATGATATTTTGCACTAACATTAGACTGAAATATATTCTTCATTTCAACATTAATCT
>NW_022714155.1:55524-99248 GCF_011630105.1 Anneissia japonica
GAGACAGGGTGATGGATGGCTGGTGGAGGGTGCAGGGATCACAAGTTGAAAGAAATCCGTCCTGGGAGATCTTGTTTGAGGAGCTTTTTTATCACATCTACCGCATGGTGGTACCAATTGTCTCACTGGCTTCCATGAGACAGTTAATAACAAAGTAGGAAAAAACATGCAGATATTATGAATTTGAGCTGCAGTAGATGGGTTACTTTCCAAGAGGTACTGTACTTGCTTGCTTGTGGAAGTGCAGGAAGGTTACAAAATATTGATGATAGGTGATTTTTTTAACTGCTTGAGCATGATTGGCAAATAGGTAGAGGGTGAACAAGCTTTTCGTGGTGGAGGGGGTGGCAAGGCATGCCAAAGCCAAATACCTGTACAGTATGTGTAATTGTTCAGTTATAGCAAGTTTGAGTCCAAAGAGGGCGAATAACTAGCAAATCAAATTTTCAGTCAAAATAAGAAATTCTCACAAGTTAAATGTTCATTTTTCACTTGAAATGGCATCTGCTCGAAGTACATCCACTTGAACTAGCATGCGCTTAAAGTGGCATTCGCTCGTATTGACTGGTTCTTAACTAAATTCGTCCACATTTGCACAATACCAAATTGTTTTTACTAATTACCGTAGGTCTACTCAAGACCTAATAGGTTTTGTTTATTATTATGTAAGGATGTCAATTAATAACTTTTAAATTTTAGATTTTAAAGTTATTAATTGACATTTTAAACTTTTTAATGATACTTCCACAGACAATTTCTACATCTAAATGTCCACCGCAAGTTAAAAAGAAACCTTCTTGTCGCTTGAAAAAGGTGAGTTCTGTATACCTATTTAATAAATGTAAAAAATTTTAAGATTTTTGCGTTTTTAACAACTCAAATATCATAAAACAGTGAATGTTTAATTTCCCCATTTTTTTTTTTTTTTTTATTGTAGTGGTTTTTTTTTAATCATATGAAAATTGTTTACATTTTGATTTTGTTAAATTTATTAACTTTCTTGGGTGTTAATTCTGCTAAATGCAACAGTTCTTGCTTTGTACAGATTGCCTTTGGTTTGAGAAAATGATAAAATTTGATATTTAATTTCAAAAACTATTTAGTTACCCTTATTATGTTTCTTGTATCTAGGGCTTAAAGGTTTGGATACATGACAAACAAGAAGTTTGGGTACCAGCTTGTGTTGTGTCCTGTATGTCAGATGAACGGATAATAGTCAAAAAATCTGAAGTGGAGGTAAGACTTGAATAAAAAATTTCTTGTTGTCCGAAGTGTGGAAATATCAATAGGATTATTTGGTCTTGTAGGTCTGCAAAAAAATCATTTATTTTTAAAAACTTCACCTCATTTTTAGGATGTTGTGATTCATGGTAAACCAAGCTACCCAGTACTGTATGGCTCCACTGATTGGATAAATACTGAGGATCTTGCGTTACTTAACCCATTGTCTGAGCCTGCTGGTAAGTGTAGATCTACTTACAATACTAAGCCATAGTTACACTTTATTTTTGATTTTGTTAACCACAAAATGAGAATTGGAAAATACTGTACACAGAAGGTCAGGGAAACTTAAAATTATGTTTAACCCCTGAAATATTTGTAGTAACTGGATATGCCACAACAAATACTGTATATACAAAAATTTGATGCACTAAAATCACGATAAAAATAAATGAATCGACGTAATAAACACTAAAAGGTTTTTTTCTAAAGTAATTCCTTTTATGTTATTAAAAAATTACATTTGGCAGCTGATGCGATTCCATAGTGAATGCAACAGATTGTTGATTGTTGTGATGACCTACTCAGACAGTCACTGACAATCAGCGTGTTGAAGCGCTCACAGTTGTTGGCCGACATTTGTACGATGCGTGTGTGGCCGGCTTTACACTTTATTTACATGTGTTAAACCCAATTTCATTATGTATTCTGCCAGTGCTTAACTGTTTGCGTGAGAGATACTTGGCTGGGCGTTATCACACTCAGACCGGAAGTACACTTGTTGCTGTGAATCCATTCAAGGAGACAGGTCTCTATGCTGCTTACGTGATACATCAATACCATTTGAACCCAAAGGTTTGTCAATCAATCAATCAAATCAATCAATCATTTGACAGTGATTTATTATATATTGCATAAATATAGATATTGGAGAGCTTCTGTTATTTCATTTGAGAACCAATCTGCCAAAAAAATTTCCAGTTCTTGGTAATGTTTAAAAAAAATAGTGAGCTTTCACTATCCCGTTTCATGTTCCCACGAGAACCAAACTCTTGGTGGCAGTACAGCCGGTTGCTATAGCTGTGGCATATGCTTGTGCCGTGGTGGCACGATGATTGATGTAATGGTACGGTATGGCTGGGACCTAGCCTAGGACGAAATACATTGGCTATGATCAATCATTGGTTACAATTGGTTAGTCTGTGAAAAATTTGAGTGGATTTACAATCAGTGTTTACTATAATGATTTTCTCAAGGTGGTATAATCATTTAATAAAACCAAATTCCATTGAAATATTGCAAATAAATTCTCGATTCATCGCCGAATCCAGCGGCTGAATATTGGGTTTCGAGTGCGAGAAAACTAAAAGTAGAGACAAAAATATGCACAGATTGGTTCTCCAATGAGAGAACAAAAGCTCTCCAATAAACACGCGTCTCTTTCAGATTTAACAGAAATCCTGTATGTCAAATTGCTATTGCATTATCTGATTTTAAGGTATAAATATTATTATGGTGACAATGTTTCTGTGCTTACTTTCAGGTTCAACGACCTCATGTATATGGAGTTGCGGAAGCAGCGTTCAATAATCTGAGTAGAAGACTAGGAAATATTAATCAGTCAATTATTGTCAGTGGAGAAAGTGGTGCTGGAAAGGTACAAGATATTCCAACACAGTATACACAAATGAATATTTATAAATTATAAAATAATATTTGTAACTCAGTAATTTCATTATGTTGTATGTCATGGAATTTGAAAGTTACTGGAAAAGTTTTGATAAATATCATTTATACTATATATAGATAAAATTTTGGAGAATTTTTTTTTGTACAAAAAATAAGAATAAGCATTAAATCATATTGCAAGTATTATTTAAATGTATAATTTAACTTAGGTTTTCATTATAAAATTAATGATATTTTAGTATGAAGTTGAAATTGAGTATACAGTAGATGTTATTGTGTCTTGTTGGATATTATTATCTTAAACAGACATGGAATGCAAGGTGTTTACTGAAGTATCTGACAACAGTGGCAGAATGTAACCCAGGGTATGTTAAACACTTGTACACTAGATAGGAATGGAAGGGCAATTATGGTTTGAATCAAATATACAAACCAATTTCCCTTGCTGTGCATGTACTGTATATCAGAGGTGTACATCAAAATCGGTTGGAGGGCCAAAGTGAATTTTTGATTTAACACCGAGGGCTGCACCAAAACTTTGATGTTTACAGTGTGCTTCCAAAAACCTTCATGCACTGCTTTTATAGCACTTTATGCTTAGTTTTAACATTACTTTTTTAAGATGATCGGTTTCAGGCTGTTTTCTAGTCAAAAATATTTGGCGGGTCGCACACAAAGGGTTTTTAATTCATTTTCACGGCCACCAAAGCAGCATCCAGCCCGCGGGCCACACTTTGCCCACCTGTGATGTATATTAATAATCATGGTCTATGCACAGTAAAAGACGATGATAATGATTAAGATGATAATCAGCGTGGTAATAAGGGGATGGTGATAGATCAGGATGAGGGTTATGATGAAAAATAGGATAATGATTATCAGGATGATATGTCTTCTTTAAATAATTATAGTTCATTCATATTATTAATTTGGTATTTTTTTCTTTTTAGCGGCTTTACACCATCACCGGCAGATTGTATTGAGCGCAGAATACTAGACTCTAATCCAATCCTTGAAGCATTTGGTGAGCGTGTATTTGCTGTTTGATAAGTTTGATATTTTACTGATTTTAATTCCAATTATTTAAGTAAATATTTTAATTCGATTTTTGATTGTGTATTCATTCTAATTTACTATTGACAGTATAACTGTGCCAATGACAACCATTGTGAATAATTAATTAATATATCAATTTTATTTCCAACAGGCAATGCTGGTACTGATAGAAATCACAACAGTAGTCGCTTTGGCAAATACATTCAGTTACAGTTCAGTCGGTAGGTAATCACTAAATAACGTAATAATTATTATTTTTGGATCTACACCTTTCTAATTTTATTGTACAGTATTTACTATTTTAAGTTTTTGTCTAATACTTCTTTGCTTTGTTAGAAGAAACAGGCTTCATTGTTTTTAATTTTTGGCACACCAGTATAATTGTTTTTAAAATAGAATAGAATTATAGACTTGATCTATATACCATATGTACCTGTAGGACATTTTCTTAGCTTAAATTGTAATAGAAACACAATAAAATTAATTATAAAAAATAAAAAAAAGTACATAAGAAGAAACTTCTGTCTTAAAAGGTTTTATTGTTTTGTTTTCCAGTGGGAATCATGTTGTTGGTGCTTCTATTCAGACATACCTGCTTGAGAAAACCAGAGTTGTGTATCAATCTCCAGGTGGCAGAAACTTCCATATATTTTACCAAGTAAGAAAATGTGGTTTAATTTACCAATAACAGTGTAATCTATCATTTCTAAGCTGTGAATTTGAAGAATTTGTATTTTATGAATATATCAGCCACCACTGTATGAATAATAAAAATTCTTGTGTTGTACCAAGCTTTATTTACATTTAGCATTTAGTTAAAGTGTGTTTCATCAATTAATTTGAAGTATTCAAAATTGTTTCATTCAGGAAAATAGCTATGTATATACAGCATCGTTTGTTTTTACTGTAAAATTGTATACAGTAGCTTTTATCTTTATTGTACTGATATATTCTTTGAATGTTGATTAATGCACACCTCATTTGAATCATTATATTGAAGTCAGTCAATCTGATCATCTCAATTTTAAGTTGTTTTTCCATTTATTCCTTCATCTAATTGATTCAACTTTCAGAATTTATAAATACAAATACGTACATAAATAAACCAAAACAAATATATAGTATGGTACGTACAGAATTCTAATCTGCTTTAAATGCAATTAATCAATATATCTTGAAATACCTTTTTATTCCATAGATGCTATTTGGTGCTAATGAAAGAGAGATGAAGAACTGGTTATTACCAAATGAATCCAGTACAAACCATTTTAACTATGTGCAGATAAACCATTCAGAGGAGAATATTCCAAGAGACAAACAGGCATTTGCTGTCACAAAACAAGCAATGTGTAATGTTGGACTCAACAGATCACAACAGCAAGAATTATTTAAAGTGAGAGAAATGTACAAAAAAAAGATTTATATATGGGTTCACTGAGAAATTAGTAATGTTGAATTATTTTTGGCAGACACCTGTCCAACAAAAAAAACCATGTATTATAGTTCCAAAAATATATTGTTGTTTTGAAGTCAGGTCAACTGATAAAACTATAGCATTCCTCTATAGGTTTGACTATAACAGATACTCCAAACGTTGGGCCATGTGGGCCTTGTATTCAAATTTTGAATAAAGTGTGCTAGATAAATCTGGATGTTTGAGGCTCTGGTAGTTCCCTTCACAAAGTAAGCTTGTGCTTTCCTCGCATTAACCCCCGGGAGTGGAATGTCGACCATTTTTATTCAAAATATAAACTTACTTTGTAATTTCTTTACTTTTTAATTTCTTATAAGCACCAAAGTCTTTATAAAAATGCATAACTATTATGCAGTACTGTACTACTGTTATTTGGATCCAAACACACCGTAGAACCTTGAATTAAAGCCTAGGGCTTTTCCTTTTTTTTTGCGAACTTTAGGTGAGCTTCTTTTTGAGATGTGCTTCTTTCCAATAGATAGGCTTCTTCTCAAGATTAAACCCATTGGGCTTCTATTCAAGGTTTTACGGTATTTTCTAGTTTTCTTTGTAATCTTTATTTTTTTTTTGTAGGTTCTGAGTGGTATTCTTCACCTTGGCAATGTGGAGTTTGTGAACGATGAGGATTTTGCTGGGCCATGTGGAGTAGATTCAGAGAAAGAAGGTTAGAATAAAAGGTGTACTTTTATAGTTGCTGCCTTGCAATACCATCGGTTTGCATTAAATCCGTAAAATGCAAAGATTTTTATCTTGACTACAACAAAATATTAATCAATCATAACAAAATTATAGATATAAACCTTATGTTTTGTAGTACAGGTATCTACCTTTCACCAAAACCAGGCTTATACTATCACCTTTTCTGCCTGTAGGGGCTGATCCGATTGGAAGGCAACGTGGTTGATTAGAGGGCGGCTTTGTTAAAAAAAATGTACTTTTGCAATTTTTCTTGAGTGGTTGGTCTGGCTTGGTATATAGTTCTGTTTTTAATTAGTTTATTTATTGTAATGTGTAACTATTTTTTGGTAAATGTTTCATTAAAAACTTTAGGAATTGAAGCATCTGTTGAAGCTGCAGCCCATCTTCTTGGTCTTGATGTTGACGAATTCACTAAATGCTTATCGTTCCGACAAATCACAGCATCTCACAAGCGTAGGAAAAGTGTCTTTATGAAACCGTGTGTTGTCGAGGAATGCCATACAAGAAGAGATTGCTTAGCAAAGTTATTGTATTCCAGGTAATAATAGTTAAAGAACTCTGAACAAATAAAATATTTTTCCACCAATAATAGGGGTTCATCAAAATGATTGCATGTACTCTACATGTAGAGCAACCAGATTACAATATCAATTTGTTATTAATTTCATAATTTCTGTCTTCTCATAATACAGAGTTTTTGATTGGCTGGTTGGATTTATCAATGGTAGTACCATGGCTGGAAATTGGAAGTCTTTTATTGGACTGCTTGATGTCTATGGATTTGAGAGTTTTACATTCAACAGTCTTGAGCAACTTTGTATAAATTATGCAAATGAGAAGCTTCAGCAACACTTTGTGGAGAACTTTCTTAAAGCAGAACAGGTAACATGTAAAATATTTCTCATATAAATGGCTATATTGTGATAATACTGTATCAGGATATTTTTAAAAGCTTAAAAAGGCTGTGTCTAGGCAGTGTTTCTCATTGCATCATGTCTGTGGATAGTTCACTTACATAATTCTATACTGGTTTCTTATCGGTACTGAACTCTTGTATAAATTTACTGTTTTTCCAGGATGATTACCAGTCTGAAGGTATTCCTTGGGCATTCCGTGACTTTACCGATAACAGACCATGCCTTGACATCATAGAGGGCCGAATCAGCATCTTTGCTTTAATGTTTTGTTGTTGTTAATACATTTGATAGTCTGGACGTTTAAGATTAGCAAATACCTTTTGGCCAATAAGCAAACACTACAAATCACAACAACCAATCAGATTTGGTAATTCAGTTTTAAATATTCCATCAAAATACATCACATTATTTGATGTATTTTGGTGGCATTTGTTCCATCACATTTTATGTGATTCTCTCTTCATGAAATCTGATGGCCTGGACATAGCTTAATGCTAAATACAACCCATTGATTAAAATTTGTATAAACTTCTTTCAAGTCAAGTTTTTTAATTCAAATTTAATCTTTAAAATAAATTATTATAAGTTACCTTTTATTACCATGAATTGCCATCAGTTTTTTCTACTTTTAATGTTTTCTATTTCCCTAATATGATCATACGATTCGTTTTAGCAATGTAAGTTGAACAGAACATCCGATCCAGCCTCATTCAATGAGCGTCTCTATGACAACATCAGTAGTACTTACCTGTCCAGACCCCATGTCTCTATTACAACACCTGCATTCGTTGTTCACCACTATGCAGATAAAGTTACCTATCAAGTGGACGGATTAATCGAGAAAAATAAGGTAATTTGTAATGAACATTGTGGTTTAAAGTTATAATATATTGAGGGCAAATATTTATAGTACTAATGTAGTTTTGTACCGATGTATGTGCTTTAACAGTTAAAAGAACCTGAAAACTAAATAGAAAATGACAAACTCATAAAAAAATAATGTGGGAGGTCACCATTTTTAATAAGATTTTGAATTGCAGGATCAAACAAACTAGACAGCATTCTTTCTTAGCTTTTTTGGAGCAGTGCTTTTTATATTTGATACTTTGAATTTCTTTTGTTCTTATTTACAGGATCGTATTCCTCCTGAATTGGTTGACTTGCTAAAGATGAGCTCCAAGAAGTTTGTCCAACAGCTTGTGGCTGTAGATGTCTCAAGTCAACAGGTGATTATTGTTGTTAAATAATTAAAAAATAAGCCAACATGTTCATAATAATAATAATAATAAATTACCATTTACATAATGCATCTGGGGATTGGGTGCTGGAATGGAGTTCTTTTCCAATTACATCTGTTCACTTGTTTTTGCGTATAGAGACCCTCACATTTTGTGCAGTATGCATACATCACCTTTAACTCAATACCGAAACATTATTACTTTGCATTACCTTTGATTTTTATTTTAACGGAAACCAGCATGAACCATTATACATAATTTAATCCTTTACGTTTGACAGAACAATAACTTATATAAATATTTTTTATAACATAAAACAGAATATGAACATAATTTTGAACATGCTGTGTCTTCTAACATTATTTCATTACATATTTTCGTCTCATTTAAGAAAAAACAATAACAAGGTCAACGAGAGGACATTGAGACAGTGACCTTAAACTATAGATGGGTCTCCTGACATTTATACAGTACTTTAGAATTTCCTACCAGTACAAAGTATTTCATTCTTTTATGAATTTATCCAGTTACTTTTTTATTCTTAACTTTATTTGTATTGTTACTTACACAGAGTCCAAGTCGTTTGAAAGGCAAACAGGCTGCAGTTACAGTGGTATCAAAATTTAAGGTGATTTCATAGGGAGCTTTCAGTTACACAACACGGCGGGACGTAAAATTTAATGACGCTAAAAGCCATCGACACATGCAACAATGTTAAGTTTTTTTTTGTCGCATGGATTCTAGGACGTAACTTGACCAAATCTATGTTGTGCAGAGAATGTAGGACGGTCAAGCATTAATCTGCTCTAGTGTCGCGTAGCCGTGCAAATTAAAAGCTCAAAATTTTAAACTGTTTTCATACTTCTCCAATATTTTTGATGGAATAACAGTAATTTTCCTGAATAAACTGACTATTGACATTGCTGTTTTTACAATAACATAATACTATAAAGAGAAAGTAGTCGGACACACTACTAATAAAATGTATGAATAATTTCTTATACATACTACTTCCAAATAAGTTAGAAGATATCACTACTGTTTTTACCTCTTGTGGAGAAAAACATTTTATCATGTATAGTTTGTAAGCTACAATATGTACAGGTTGCTCTTCACAAAGTAAAAGATAATATGAGGCATAAACAAGCCAAACCAGTCACTCTTCGTTAATAAAGCATGGTTAAGCAGTAACATGGCACTTATAAAATTGTTGAAGAATAATTTAAATCCGACTTTTCATTATGAAGTTACAGGAGTTTAAACATACAGCTGTTTAAAAAACAGTGTTTGAGAAATCAGCTATCAAATTACGATTTTGGGCATTGAGACCATCACCAAATCATTAACAAAATGTTGTTTTGACATAAAAAAAAAAATGGGGAAAATAACAAAATAACATAATGTATAGATATGTAAGGTTCAGTTTAGTGCAAAAAATAGATTTTAAAAATTTTGACATTCCAACATCTTTTGGTCATTATCGCTAAAACACGATCACCACATATTAAGTTTTTTGATTGCTGTTCCCAGACTTCATTGGACAGCCTTATGTCGACCCTACATCAAACAACGCCTCATTACATCCGGTGTATAAAGCCGAGTTTTAAGTGTGAACCAAATCACTTTGATAATATCCATGTGATAAACCAACTACGTGCTTGCGGGGTTCTCGAGACAGTACAGATTAGTTCAAGGGGATTTCCTACCAGGTTAGTAGTATTTTCATAAAATATTTAAACTCTTTATTTAAATAAAATTATTACTGTTTAAAAATTTCCTGTTAAATTCATTGACCTCTAGGCTAGTGAATGATAAACACGGTATCTGCACTTGTTCCTCTTTCATCTATAAATATCAATATCTAAAAAAAAAAAAATCCGTAAATTGAATAATGAAAACAAAGTCAATGACCTATACACCATTTTATCTGGTCTATTTTGAAACAGCACCACCAATGTCTCGCAACTTTTCACTTTCATTGACCTCTAGGCTAGTGAATGATGAACACGGTGTCTGCACTTGTTCCACTTTCATCTAAAAATATCAATATCTTTTGCAAAAAATAAAAAAGAAAGAAAAAATCTGTAAATTGAATAATGAAAATTATTGGGTCTATTTTGAAACACCGCCACCAATGTCTCACAACTTTTCATTGGCCTAATCTGAGCAAATTTTGTTTTTCCAGACATATATTCTTCTCTTGAGTACAACCAAAACACTGCAAATTTATGCGTCCCTATTTTCTGTTTTGTTTTTTTTTTTTGGTTTTTTTTCGTTTTGGTATTTAGTTCTCAAAGACTAGCCTAGGCCTAGACTAACTCACTACAACAACAAGGTCGTGTACCAGTCACAGCACAGACACACACTACGTAGAGCAATGCCTAGGCCTCTGGAGGTCCCCCAGTGCTAGTTGCCAGGTTGTCTGAAATTTTCATTTCAAATTTGGTGAAAGTGGTGTATACAGTATAGTATTAACATTTTTTTTTTTTTTCTCATTGGTGTATGTAGAATGTTGTACTCTGAATTCCTGAAGCGCTATGAGCTACTCTTGCAGGGATGTAAAGAAGATGTTACAGGATTTGATATCAGGAACAAATGTGCCATCGTAACTGATAAAGTATTTGGAGAAGATGACAAGGAAAACAATGAGAAGAGCTTGTTGTTTGGAAAGACTAAGATCTTCTTAAGGGAAGGACAGGTAAGTTAATATTTGTAAGATTTGTCACCTAAATTTATTTATTTTTTTTAATTTCTGTTTTTCCCCTATTTATTTTCATCCTTTTTTTTAGCATGGGGGGACATGTTCCATAAATTATAGTGCTCTTTTAGCAAAGTACCCCTGGAATGGAATAAGCATATTTATTTTCACGATAGATAAAGTAATGTTTTATTTTTAGTTGGATCACCTGGAGGTTGCAAGATTAAGGGCGGTCAACTTGAGTGCATGCCGAATACAGAGATACTGGAGGAAGTTTCTAGCAACACGAAGACGTCAGCAAACAGCTGCTTCTGTCCTCCAAGCCGGTAAGTATTGCGTTTGTTAGTATTTACCATGCATCAACCCACAGATAGCACCGCGTTATAAATATATTTTTTGTGCATGCATGGTTTTATCCTGTTACTTCTCAATTTCTCATTTAATTTTGACAAACAAGTGTATTTTATTGTAGCGTTTAGGGGTTGGAAGGTGAGAGAAGATATGAAGCGTCGGCACGAGGCAGCACGTATCATTCAGTGTGCTATGGTAGGGTATTCAATCCGGTTACATCAACGTAGACTTGAGCAACAACTTAATGAAGTGCAATTGGAAGAGGTAAAACATTTATCCTGTTCTTAAATTCAAAAACAAAGTATAACAATATCTGAAACCCATCCCCCATTTGATTCTTCGGCCCTCACTCGGTTGGCACTTCACACCAAAGTACACATACATTCATGCCAAACCCACCCTAAAAATTCTAACACCGACCCTCAGTTTTCAATAGCTACATCCCTGAATATATTTATCATTTAATTTTTTTTCCACACCTAACTGAAAGTGGCCTGGCTCTCACTGCGCAGGATGGTGATTGGCTGATACGATTCTATGGAGAACGCCTCAACACGCACGCAACAGATTGTTTTTATTTTTTATTTCTTTATTCGGCAAACAAAACACAAACATCAAAGGTAAAAGAGCGAGTACAAAACAAAAATTGACAAATTGAATGAAGAAGATGATACAAAAGATCGCCCGGATAACCCATGAAAGTCGCCAAATGGGTACTTGTTTCCAATGGGGTCCGCATAAAGTAAAACAAATCTAAAATATCTTTCAACATCAGAAAATGACAATCAAAAAGTCATCAACAAGGCAAGGCAATACAGCAAAAAACAAAGACAGAGTTATCTACTGCAGATTTCTTCTAGAAATTTAGCTTTGTTGAAAAGGTAATTTTTAGTTCTTTATGGAAAATTAAATGATTATTGATTGATTTAATATAATTTGGAACGGCATTCTATTCTTTGATGCCTGAGAAGAAAAAAGTTGAAGCAGCAACACCTTTGACTTTGGGAACAATAAAATTTAAATCACTTTCTCTGGTATTGTAGTTATGGAAGTTGCGGACTTTACAGAAATTCAGAGACATATATTTAGCAGTTTTGCCAGTAGATATTCTGTGCATGATTTAACTTTAAATATTTTACTCTATCAGCTACATTTAATATACCAAGATTTGAAAGTCCTTCTGTTCCAGTGTGCGAGAGGGGACCTAATGAATTAATATAATGAACCATTTTGTTTTGAATAACTTTCATTTTAGGTGTTTGTTCGCCACAGAACCAAGCTGTTAACGCATAGTCAAAAAAACATTGCAAAAGTTCAGTACAAAGGAGTTTTTTACATTTTCTGTTAAGATACCCATTCTGCCTGTACAAAAATGTTAATCTAGCATTAACTTTATCGATAACTGATTGTGCAATATCTTTACAAGAGACACTATTGTCAAGCATAACTCCAAGGTATTTGACAGACTTGCTAGATTGTATTTGATGACCATCAATAGTAATCTTATAATTATAAACTTTTTAAAGTTTATTCTTTGATCCAAAAAGGATGCAATCTGTTTTATTAACGTTGAGGGATAATTTGTTGTCAACTAACCACCTGTGACGAGTCAAGGCAGTTAGAGAGAGTTTTGGAAATAACATCAACATTGTAATGGTAAAAAATTATGGCACTATCGTCAGCATAAAGTAGAAGTTTGCATTGAGTGTCTATACTTATAGTCATGTCAATACGTAACATAAGAATAAAAGTGGGCCGAGGATACTGCCTTGTGGAACATCACATGGGACATTGGAAGTTAAGCATCTTATCCACCAAGTTAAAGCTCCACTAGGCAGTATTCAGCTTATTTGTTGTAACCAAAATAATAAATACAACATAAGGTGATGAATGTTTGTCTTGAAAAACATTTAATATAGAAATGGTCTGTTACTTGAAAACTATTCTTCCCTTCCTCCCTAGGATGTAAGCATTGGCAGTGATGTCAGTTTCCAGGCAGGAGTTGATTGTAGCAGTGATCATGTTAGCACTGAAGAATCATGTACACAAGAAAACAATACCATATTATCTGCAGTTAGTGAAGACCTAGAAGATATGCTTCAGGATCCATTTACTAGTGTAGGCCATGTTCTGCCAAATGATGAGGCGGGGCAAGTAAAGGGCAGGGATATTATCAAGGAATATGCCAAAACTAGCGCCAATGACCAAAGCAGTCTTCTTGCAGAGGATCAAGACAAGGCTATTGCTGTGGATCAGGGCAGCGACATCACTGAAGAACATGGCAGTACTATCGCCAATAGTCTGTGTAATGGTACTACCGATGTGCACAACAGTTTTACTGTAAAAGAACAAGCCAATACTATCATGAGGAAACTTGTCCAAGCTGCCACAACTCCTGCAGTAGATATAGCATTTGGTATATTACTACTGGGGCTGCTCTACCATGGACCCATTAGGATATAGGCAGGATATTTTTTTTTTTTAATTTCACAAGTAATTATGCAATATTAAATGTGAATTGTTCTAGGAAATCATGCCATCCTTTAACAATGGTGGTTGTACCAGGCAAAATAAAAATTAAATTGTTGCCCAAGCCCACAAGACTTAATCTTAAAAACCTGTTAGGTTTTTCGATTTTTTGCAAAAATATATTTTGTACCAAGGAGCCCAGAGTTACGATGGTTTGCCTTAACCATGAACATTAGCCCTGTTAATACCAATTTACCAACTAAAATGCATGGGGTGAGAATGGCAATAGGACCTATAGTATCTGGCTGCTTGGGCAACAATTTTTAGGCCTTATCAGAAAGAAGGCATAAACATCTACTGTACTTGAAAATACTGTACATACAGGAAGGTAGGCCATGATCTGATACATGGCTACATTCAATATCTGCCAAAAGTGCACTTTTTATAAAGTGGGCAATTAACCGCTCCATTTATTAAACCAGCCTTAATGCAAAATTCCCAAGTTTGAAATAAAATCAAATTATCGGGTATGCTAGATGAACTGTAGTAGGTATTTGATCCAAAAGCACTAGAGAATAATATAGAGTTACTGTAATTACATTAGCTCCACTTAATATACACACTGAATTGTTTTTTTTTAGATTTTATTGCAATTTGTAACAAATCATGTACTGTATATGGACTAATCATATGAATATAATAAATAGTATAGAAAATATATTACTGTATTCACATTTTTTTTTTTTTTTTTTTGGCAAATGTTTGCATCAAATGCTTTCCTGTATTTGAAGCTGGTTATTCGGGACAAGAAGCTTTATCTGCTATTATATTATAATATATTTATTTTCCTTAAGCAAGACTTTATACATTGTTTAGCAAACCCGCTACACACCAATATGATGATTTTGAAAAAAAAATTGAATCTCCAAAAATAAGATATGTATTATTTCTCCCTAATTAAAGTTGAACTTGCCTAAGTTGAATATTTTCTACGCCAAATTGTTGTGTTTTCCATTAATTAACAATCTGTAAATCAAACAATATTTCAATGGCATTTTGGATTCGACTTGGGCAAGTTTAACTGTATATAAATTTAAAGCATTTAGTCATTCCACACTGTTTATATTCAAGAAATAATATTTTAAAATTTATTTTCCACTCCATTGGGTTTTTGGCAAAACCATTTGCTAAAAAAAATCTCGCCTTAAGTAGTCAAAGGACGTCCCAAATGAGGGCTCTACTATATACCTCAGAACCATAAAAGTATACATTTTTTGAAAAAAGTGTGTCAAGGAATTCAATAAAACACTGTCAGATGTAAAGATTGTTGCAGGCTACATTTAATGAAACCATTCAGAATAATAATTAATAGATTAGCTTTCATTTACAGTATATCTATTATACTCTGCAAAATACAAAAATCAAAATGGTCATTTCTAAGATTTGACCAGTGAGAGTGGGGCTACAGCTCTTCAGGACAGCAATTCCCCCACCCTCCACCCTTATCAGGGAGATAAATGCTACGTTATACAAAGCCTTTCAAATTACTGAATTTTCCACCTGGATCCTCCCAGAAATTCTGGGTGGCCACTGGCCCCACCAACTTATGCTGAAAATAAAACAGCAAATTGTGTGATTGTTGTTGCACCCACTATACTTTTTGCTGTGCAGTCATTAGAAGATGGCGGCCACCATCAATGGCAATGGTTTCTCCAGTGATATAGGACGAGTCGTCTGATGCCAGGAAAGTGACCACCTTGGCAACCTCATCTACTGTGCCTGCACGCCCCATTGCATGGGTCTCTTTGCAATGCTCAAGAAACTGTAAACAATATAAATAATAAAAATACAGATGAGTGACAATGAGAACAATATAGTAGTGATGGTTATTACGGTCTGGAAGTTGTATGTCTTCTGTAATTCTGATTATAATGACGAATATGAATCAATTCAGTGGAGGACACCATACACATGATGCGAACGTGTCATTTTTTTAAATACCTGGTTGTATGTTTCATCAGTCATTCCACCTCTCTTGTGTATTTCTGTTTTGATAACACCTGGACTATGAACAAGATCAAATTGTGTGTTAAATACATACATTTAGGACAGTAACAATTTTTTAAAATTTGTTGCTCAAGCAATGACAATCTAGTAGAAATCAGGGCCAGCTGCGATAGAAAAAATAACTTGGAAACTGCCTTTAAAAGTATCAAGTTTGATCAAAAGTGTTCTTTAAACATAAAAACTTTAGTGTTAGCACCTACAGTATGTTTCAGATTTTCAAGATTTTGAGTAGTGGGCTTGGGTAACACAAACCTTTATGGATTATTACTATTAGTACTATTATTAGCACAGTAAAATTATTGATAATTTAATACTATTAATTTTAATTATTTTTAATGTTTAAAAGTTACAAGTGATATTTTAGCAAACGGTGCATCTCTTCTTACATTTATGTGATCTTAATACTGTATTTAACTTACTTGACAGAATTCACTCTGACCCCTTTGGTAGCAAGTTCTGAAGCAAAATATAAAAGGATTGTATAGTCAGGTATTAAAATGACCAAAAAATAAACCAGCCCAGATTTAACAGGCTAAATCCCCCATACCAATGCTACATTTTAAATAAATACTATAGAACAAAAAATGTTTAAAAAAAAAGTTTACAAAAAAGAATCCAGGCTTACTTTTTCGCTATTTTTTAAAAATAGAGAACCAATCAAAATTGTAAATGTGTGTGGGGAGGGTAAGAGTATTGGGTATTTAGGTATTGCCTTTTACCTAAAGAATGCAGGGGCACATCAAAGCATCATAACAAATAAATAGGCCTACATATTAAGTAAAATATAATTTAAAATATTTCCTATTTCTTCCCGACCCCCCAAATCACACCAGCAGTGGTGTATCTAGGAGTCTTAAAATGGTGATGATGTGGGGGGCGCTCAACGATTAGGTGAGGGATGGTAACTCGCAAAATGAGGTGATCTTTTGGTACTTTATCATGATTTTTTTTGGGTGGTGTACAAGTTTTTTTTTTGGGGGGGAAGGCGTGTCTCCCCTGCGTGCCCCCTAAAGGTCAAGTGATTCAGACTAACCTTGAGCTGCACTAGCAGTCATATGATCTAAAGTACTCTTTGACATACAATAGCTTAATATACCAGGAAACTGTAAGGAAAAATACAATACATCAAACAATCATTCTTTAATTTCATGATATATTTGTAAAAATTAGGCCCTAAAAAATGTTGTTCCCAACCAAGTGCAATTTGCAAAGCAGGCCAGTTGGTCAGCATTTGTTTTTACTATAAGCCTAGGCCTAATTCAGGTTCATTGCCCACCTTCACTAACCACACATTTTGGTTGATAAAATAGTAACCACAGGGCTACATTCACATAGTGCCTTCCCCAAGGACACAAGTATAACCAGTGCCTGTCTCAAACTGACAGCTTCTATGCATGAGACAGAATTCCCCTGCTTGTGGTTGTGTAAATGCCGATCTGTGTTTGTGTGTGTTTGTGTAAATGCCGATCTGTGTTTGTGTGTGTTTGTGTAAATGCCGATCTGTGTTTGATTGTATAAATGCCTATCTGTGTTTGTGTGTGTTTGTGTAAATGCCTATCTGTGTTTGTGTGTGTTTGTGTAAATGCCTATCTGTGTTTATTTGTGTTTGTGTAAATGCCTATCTGTGTTTATTTGTGTCGTGTAAATGCTGTCTCTTATACACATCTGTAATGAAACCAGAGCGAATTAAAGACAAAAAATGAGAGGTTCAACAGTAGCTTTGATTAGACATATTTATTACTATTTAGTTTCGTGCTACACATACATGGTGCAGCACTCTTCAGATAAAATAGTCTAAATATATATATAATATTCATAATAAAATGAATTTTATATATCCTGAAAAAAAAGTCAACTGCCTAGATTAATTTTTCTTGTCTTTATTAAAAGTCTTTGTATTTTTTATTTTATTATGATCATGAGAAATAAAAAAACAGTTAATATAATTTTTGTTATTATTTTCATTAATAAAATACTTCACCTTGTTTTATTTGTTTTTTTTTTATTTGTGTTTGAGCTGGAAAGGATGGCTGAATTTCAAGTGACTATACTATAGCACACCAACTTTAAAAGAATTACAGTAATTTTTTAGTCCTGTGTGCTATATAGGCTTATGGGTATGTTTGATTTATTTCATTAGTTCACTGTTCTCCATCCAACAGCAACATGTTGCATGGCAGCTGAGTGGATGTTTTGCAAGTTGGTTGGTCATAGGTCATAGGTCATAGGAAAAGAGTAAAAGTTTTAAATTACCAAAACATCAAGACGGCCAAAATATTCAACTGTTTTTTCTAAAAGACTTGAGACCTCGTCTTCTACACTCAAGTCTGCAGTGATGCATAAAACCTGAAGAAGACACAAACAAAAACATTAGTTTTATGACTTACCAGATATTTCACTATAAATATTTTTGTATTACTGTATGTAATAAGGAATAGTAAAACCACTAGGCCAGATTTAAATTAGTTCCCCTTCCAAATAACCATCAAAGTAAGGCAAACCTTATCTTTTGGAACTCCTTTTTCGTGGCATACTACAGCTGTGTTTTGTAATCCGTCTTTGTTCCTTCCAGCTATTGCCAGAAAACAGCCATAGGAGGCAAAGTGTTTGGCAACCTCTGCTCCTATTCCAGAACTGGCCCCTGGGGAAAAAATTAACAATCGTCCTAAATTCATAGAAACATTTTGCAATATACTTAATATTTAGTTGGTAGGCCTAGTAGACATGCCTCCAGGCCCAAGCCTAGTAGTACCAGTAGAGGAGGTACCAGTCTAGGCTTAATAAGGCATGCAAGGCGATGACAGCCTGATCATTCATGATCAATAGTCACGCGCATACCCCTAGCTAGTAGGACTAGGCCTAGGCTTATGTATACACTTAGTAACATGTCACGAAACCAAAGCCAAGACTCAGTGATATATAACTACTAATTAATATGCCTAGGCCTATGCCTAATATTTTACCGGTAACTAATGCTACTTTCCCACGTAAGGAAGTCATTGTTCGGTACGTTTATAAGATACGATGCGAAGATACGATGCGCCCCTGGATCCGACCCAATAATGTTCCGTAAGTGACCTCATTAAAGTATACTGCCACCTAGCCTATAAATAATAATAAAAAAAAAAATAGGCCTACCAAATTAAAATAAAATAAAAAAATTGCTAATGTTAATGAATGAACCGCGCATGACTTATCAATGAATCAATAAGTGAAAGTTCGAAGAAAAAGCATAATCAACATTAGGCCTCTAATATTCACCATTCAATTCCTATCTCTGAAAATATTTTAGGAAAAAAGTGTTTTGGCCACGTTTTGAGAATTAAAAAAAAAATGGGTAGGTCGGTAGAAAAAGTTTTTTTTTTATACCAATAATGTATTTATGCCTAAAAAGTAGAAAATACACAAAAATACAACAAAGACCATTTTAAAATCTTTATTGAAGAGGAAAACAATCGCATATAACACTCGCATCGCCCACCGTCCAGCAACTAGGCCTCCAGACTTTTTAGCTCATTAAAATAATATTTTTCGTTGTAGTAAAAAAAAAAAAAAAAAAAAAAAAAAAACCTAAAATGCTAAACCTCAATTTCGCAAATTTTGGGTCGGTGGCGTGGCCAACACAATAATTTCTTTTTTATCAGCCTGACTCGGGGTGATATGCGCACCACCAGAAGGGCCCTGGCCCGGGATTTATCAATGTCAGCTTAGCAAATGTCTAAGTCAAAAAAGTTAAGATGTCCCTAATAAATATCTTAAGATTTTTTAAACCATCTTAGCAAAATCTTGGCTTAAAAATTGCCTTAGATGGCGCTTCCGTACAATTGATTTCTTAATTTTAAGTAATTTTTAAGCTAAGCAACATTGATATATTTGACTTAAGCAAAAATGGACTCATGGCGAATTTAAGCTGATTTTTAGTTTGATAAATCTGGCCTCGGTTCTAGAAACATTCACATCAAAGTGATCCAATCCAATGGAACAGACGGAGATCATCGAAGTTTAGAGTCTCCCACTAAGTAATGCAAAACGCATGTTTTATTCATTATTTTGAAATTTATTTGTCTATTTCATGAATTAATATAAAAATAGGGACTATCTTTGATAAAAATAATCAACGAAAAATCATAACGATTGCAATTGATTGGAGCAGTCACTATAACAACTCCGACGATTGAGGCAGCGAGTCGTGATTTCTAGGGCCACACATTATCTCCCTCATTCAGTCTATGGCCGTGAAATAAAATGATATGAACATATTTATTTCATTACGGTAAACCACTTTCCAGAAATTTTCCAATAAAATCCTTCGTAAATTGTGAACACTGACAGTACAAAAACGAATTGAATATCTCGCCTTTGTCTTTTTATTACTAGCATGCTTAACACACAAGATATCGCCGTTGAGTTTACGACCCGATGACAAGATCAAAGCGTTAAACGTTCAAGTGATCGTCGTATGACATGATAGGCCCACCTCTTCATCTGAAGAGTGACAAGGTGGACTATAAGGCACGATCAATCGCTAGACCACTTGACAAGGCGTTTATGAGCAAACTAATTAATCAAAGTCGGATAACTGTTGTAGGAACATTCACTGAAGCATAAGTCAGACTTTTTTTTATATCACATTAAGTTAAATTTCATCACTTTGATGATTAGTATACCGATAATACTGTACAGGCCCATCCTTTACTAAAGACAATCAGGGAATTCCCCTTGTGTTCATATTTAAAACCAGATAATTCGTTTTTGCTCATATTAATATATATTACAATAATTGCAATAGGCTTAGCTGCTACTAATAGGCCCTATTGTTCATCATTATCATCATCACCACCACCAGCTGCAACAGCAGCACACCCTTGCCATTATTTTCACTATCATCACCAACATCATCTTCATTTCGACATGATAGACGTCATCCTTATCATCGACGTCATTTTTAATCACGATTAATTACGTTATCAGACCATCAGACTACCAAGTCTCACACACTCGGCGTGAAATTCAATCATTTAGGGTCTGTCTCACGCTTAAGATGAATGAAATGCAGAGCGTTTAGGGAAAAAATATCCTCCAGGGGATCGAGCCACATACCCTTAGGGAACAGAATTTCCAAAAATCTCACGCTTGCAAATTTGTCAAACTTGGAATCTCTGCGTTATCATCACTAGCATTGACGTCACCATTTTCATCGATCATTATACCATCATCATCATAATTATCGTCATCATCATTTTTCGACCTCATTAATAATTAGGCCTACCATCATCAACGGTGTCAGTCGATCATTGTCATGTTAGCACCGCTGTGCGGTTATACAGCACCTCTAAAAGGAAACATTTTTTTTTATCTTTCTCCACTTATAAGTATCGCACACTCACGATGTTTATAAGTTGTCGTCAATTGCGTTATCTGAACCACTTAACGTTAGGCCTGAAGCATTTCATGTGTAAATGCTGGTAAATTTTGTATCCCATATATATTCATGTTTATTCGTTACCGGGAATGCATATATACAAATTTGAAATATTTACTACTATACTACATATTTTTTTTATTGGCTATCGGTATCTATATTAATTCTGGGTCGCCACCGCGTAACTTCCCCTATCTCCTCTGAAACCGCTGGCAGGAATGTGCTCATATCTCATACTTCTATGTCACGACCACATTCCGCTACTTTTTAAGGCTGGATATTGGATAAAAATGAAAAAAAATAACCACCGAAAATCAGTACCTGTTTCGCCATGTTTCGAAAGTTGCTTACGTCACGTAAATACAATTAATTACATCTATTCTGTACTGCAATGCTTAGTCTAAAAAAATGATCGAGTCAGGCTGTAAAAGAACCAGTCTATGTTTCGCAGCTTCTTTACGTCACCGCCCAGCAGTACTTCTCAAGTTCATCAACAAAATGGGTGTCAAGCATGTTCCCGTATGTCTTCGGCGGATTACCTATGAATTATACTGGATATAATTATTGTAGTTTTATGGCACAAAACATCAGCAATAAATGGCATGTTTTAGAAGTCGATCAGGTAATAATAAAGATACACTTGGGCACAAGCCATGATATAACCATACCTCGGCCTAAGTTAACCATACCGTCTAGCCCTACACAGGCTAAGCACAAGCCTGGGAATACAGACATTTCGGTCGCGTTTCGTTTCGGTCGCGCCTCACTTCGGTCGCGGTTTGTTCTCAACAAATATATGGAGCGCCAATGGAGTTGCAAAAACGCTGAATTTAATATTAATAGGCCTAATTATCATTGTAAAGTTCGTCAATCGGTTTATCATACTTTTTTTATTTATGTTTTGTTGTCTTTCTACTAAGTAACAACATAGGCTATAAAAGCAAATAAAATGAATACTATTATTACTAAACTAAATTTCAATTAATATTATGGTATTTATAGGTTATTTTCTAGTTTGTTGCATTCCTAGTACCATTTTACACTTTTATCGTACGATTTTTATTTTGGTTTTGTTATCGATCCTACGCTTCCTACTACATATAAATAATTTTTTTTTATTGTTTGTTGTGATATATATATTGATATAATTTTTATTATTAATGCTTGAATCATGGACCTATTATAGGACCATGCTTGAATCAAATAAGAATATGGAATAAGTATAGTCAATAGATTAGTTTCGCATAAGCCTACGTTTTTTTTCTTGTCTGTTACGTTTCCATTTAAGTACCATAAACGTTCTGATCATGATCATATTGTAAAGGAATTATGTATTTTCATATTTATATTTTCCATATAAAATTATCAATACATTTATAATTGCATGCTGTATTTTAAAAGCCGTTTCATGCTTCTTTTAGATTCATAAGCCCGGGAGAAGCACTCAACTTGCTAGGCCCTTCCTTAGTTGCAAAACTGGAGTATAATTGTGGACAGAAACGTGTCCACAAATTGACTTGTTTGTTTTATTTCCGTTTTTGATACATTACTGCAAAGACAGAAGTAGGTCTAATGCTAAAATAGACGACTAGACTAGCCACTCTAGGCACACTCTGGCTGTGGCCCAGGCCTATGCTCTAGACTAGGCGCGGCCTACCCTAGCCTATATGATGTCGATCACAGATAGGCTTAGACCCAGGGGCTTAGGCTCGGGTGTACTGTAGCATACCTACCTAAGGCCTATCCTCTATTTCTCGAATCCGGATCGATTTATATAGGGTCAAGGCACCACCAATCAATAGCTACCTTGAATTTACGTAAACACGTCGGGACAATGTTTACGGGGACAATGTTTACGGGTTCTTTTGAATGTCAGTAGTTCGGATAAGCCTTACATGCATCCACCTTGTATTGATTCAAGACAAACACTTCTCTCATGCCCACCAACTAGGCTAGACCTATTGTATATTTCTGTACTTTCACTTACAAGAGAGTACCCCAAAGCAACAGGGGAAGATCCAGTAGAGGAGAGGGACGTCCCTGGGCTGGGAAGGACTCCTGCCCGTTTTTCCACTAATTAAAAAAAAAAAAATTCGATGCAATATGTGCTATTCGCTTATTCAATTATTCTCTGAAACTGTTTGTGCCCCCCCCCCCCGTTTGAAACATTCTCGATCCAGCCTTGATCACACTGCACAATAATTCCTCACAAGCACAGGCCTACAGTGTGCTGCAAAGACACTCAAAACATTAACTACAAAGACGTCCTTCAGAAAAATAATGACATGGTGACCATAACATCCACAGCAATTGCCTCCTCAACTTCCCCATTTAACAATGTACATGATCGCCACCTTTCCCGACTCATTCAACACAATTCGCAGTAATTTCCTCCGACGGGATTCGAACCTGCGACCTCTCACTGTCAAGGTAAGCATCAAAACCATTAGACCACCGCCAAGTATTGCACAGTGGGCGTTAAACCAGATAAATCTGGAAGGTATACGGCTGGAAATCAAGATAGCCGTTAACACTGTTATATTATATATAAATCAAAGATTTATTCGTATACTGGTACATTGTTAAACAGTCAAAATAATAGGCCTACACAATATTATTTTTCATTTGTATATGCAGGTTGATTTGGCTGACATTATCTGATACCAATATTCTGATCATGATCTATTTATATTATTTTATTGTGTCAGGATATTTCTTGTCTCGTGTCTTGCCTCTTAAGTCTTTGTTTGTTTTCTGTCCTTGACGATCGTCCCCAGGAGACGCTAATCTTGGTGAGAGAGTGGTGGTGTAGCCATTATCACAATATGTTTCTAATAACAAGATATCTCTCACTAGGTCTTCCTTCATCAGTTTTTGTCAGATCTATCAACACCTTGTCACCGATGTTTACATTTTCCTAAGCGGTTGGTGTATGATCATTGACGTATAATGAGCGATGTGTGTCAAAGAATTCGCACTATCTACATTATAACCCCTTTACTTATAACATAAGTCTATACTGTTGCTAATTTTGGGCGCGAGCAGTCCGCTCATTATATATTGATTAGATCAGTTAAAATATAAACACATTCCAATTTATCGTATGTCTATTGAACGGTATTATGACAGCCGGTACTAAACAATCAAGTTGATAACACTAATGGAAAGGCGTCTTATTAAATCCAACTATTTTGGATTCGACCATATTTCTACACTTTGCGTCGTAAACGTAACAGAAATACCAAATTTAAGTAGGTGTCCACTTTTACGAGATAAGTCAGAGGCAGCCTGTAATTTATTCTTCAGCATTTAAACATTTTTCTATCATACACCCAAGTTTAAAATTAGGCTACAATCGCGCATGTCTTTACTTGATGCTCAATGGTGGAGCCTGGATTTAACTGACGACGCCAGGGACGTAGCCAAGTATTTGGATGGAGGGGGGAGCCGTTATGCGAGGTACGTAGGGTGGAGCCGTTGCGAGTTACGTAGGATTCCGGGGGTCCAGGGGCGAAGTCCCCTGGAAAATAGCCCGCTCTGAAGGTTTTTAGGACTGTTTTGAGATAAGGTGAAAATTGCAATAAACGCATTATAAATAATATTAGTAAGCCTAACAATAATTATATAAAACTCAACAGTGATGGATCAAGGAACTCAAAAGAGAGGTGACCCAGGGAGGGACCTTTACAGATTGAGGAACCACCCACTATAGCCCCACCATGGTTGGGGCTGAGGTAAGAAAATTCATGATTAGGGCACCTCTAGTTGGCCGGAAATTAACTCTCCGACTTAAAATTTGGAGAGGGGGGGCCCTATTTGTTTTTTTTTTCAATTAAAAAAAGTTGGAGGGAGAAGGCCTTGAATCCACCACTGCTTAAAACATTCTTTATCCAAAAAAATTTTGATCACACAAAATGGGCATGTAAAACCAGATCACATCCTAAAAACAAATTTTGCATTCTCGCCTCATTAGCAGTCACTAAGACATACTCTGTGTCTGGTGTCAAGTGGTCGAGTTTAATGTTATACCCAGGAAGGGCGCAATCTGTTTTAAGAGGTGGCGGGTGGGGGACATTTCGTGAGTCGAAACCCACCACAGACCCACCATGGCTGGGGCTGAGTTGCGAAAATTTGAGGAAATAGTACCTCTAGATGACCAGAAAATGATATTTTTAGTTAAATTCCTCATCATCACATCACCATACTCTAAATGAAGCGCCAACAAATTTCTCATGATCTTTTATTAGGGATTTTTGGCAACCATAAATATCTTATTAATATGTGCGATGTACCATAGAAAATAAAGCTTAAAACATTGTCTTTGAGTACGGTATGTACTTTACATACTATACTTCAAAGCCGTGATTTCACAACCACCTCAGTCCCCTCAACTTTTTCCGCTGAGGCCTCCCCCTCCACTTTTGTCACTACCTCCAGCACCAGTGACAAACATTGTTAACGAACGCTATATGTACAATGTAAATTATTATTATTATTATTATTATTATTATTATTATTTTGTTATTATTATAATATTTTTTTTATAACAGTCTTCCAACAGGAACTCTTCATTCCCACTTAAGGCGAAAATTGCAATAAACATTAAAAATATAATCAATACAATTATTATTATTATTATTATTTGGTGCTTAGAGACCTTGTTTATTTTGGCCTTATAAAACGACCGATAGGCCTATATTATTATAATGCAATATCGATTTTTTTTTCATTTCCAAACGAACATTACAAGTTCTCTTTTTAAGTTGAGCAACCAGTGTGTACCATATTGATTGACGTCTGTAATGCGCGCATTTGTAACGTTTTCTTGAAACCTATCCTCGAGCATGAAGAAACAATGGAATCGCTCGGCCTCCTTGCGTAAATTCTGTATTTAGGCACAGGGTGAAGGTAGGCACAAGGTACGACGCTATAGTTCTGTATATGTTAACTATGAAGATGTAAGTGTGACTGATTGTCTACAATAAACCATCAAACTAACGTAGTATAACCACATTTAAATTCCATCTTAACGAAAATAATATGATACTTATAAAGGCCATTATTTTATTAAAATAAAGTGTCTGCAGGTTAACTACAGAATTAATAGTACATTGTAATTAAAGTATTATAGTTTGTAAAACTGTAGTGAAAACCTTTTCGCTTGACATTACGAATTTACTAGTCATTTGTGAAACAAAATGATAGACTCGTCAAATGTTATATTAAGCAGCCCAGCCGGCACGAGTCCCCCCCCCCCATCCTTCTAAATTTTTCAAAATTATTAAAAAAGATCGAGAAAACAGAAAAGTACCGTATATTAAAATTTAAATCTGAGAGTGCCATTTCCGGCCATCTAAAGGTGCCATAATCATAATTTATACGGCAGTCTGCAGGGCCAGCGCCCCTAAGGGGCCCTACCCATAGGTTCCTCGATCTAGCAACCTGCACAAAAAGGACTTTGTTGATACATAATACCAAAATGTGTGTCTGTAATCGAATGTAGGACATATTCATATTATATCCAGTGGCGGAATAAAGACGGGAATGGGGCTGCCTGGCCGGGGCCCCACTAAATTTGTCAAAATGTTTTTTAAATGGAGATAAAAATTAAGTTATTATCACAATTTTATGTCTGTGAATGCCATTTCCGTCTATCTAGAGGTGCCATAATCATAATTTTTCTTACCTTATCCCCAACCTTGGTGGGGCTGAAGTTTAGACTCTCCAACTGTGAAAATACCTGGATCCGCCACTGATATCATACCATTTATTCGTTGTTAAAACATTTAGAATACAATGCAAACATGATGAAAAAACGAGCATATCTAAAATCCCACGATGGAGTTGGCGACCGGGACCCAAAAAGGGCCCCCAGTTTCAAAAAGCTACAGGGCCACCGGCTTTATCGTTACGCCATTGGCGAGTCGACACTCCATCTGTGCAAGACCCTCCCTGGAGCCCCTCTATTTCTAATCCCTGGACCCGCCACGGTTGAATGAAGTACCATTTTTCGGCTCATAGAACGATAATATTTATCCGTCGGGGGGAAAGAGATTGTATCAAGAATACGGTACCCCTCACATAAATGAATAATTCATTGTGATCGTGGAAACAATCTCGACTTCTACATTGTTCGGATACAACAATTATGAAGTCATATAACAGTAGCTTGATGCCTATAAAATAACTACCGGTAACAATTCACCAAACTTTGTCAAACATCCATAGCTTCCCGGGGCTTTGCACCTGGACCCCCACCGGGAGCTTCGCTCGCAAACTCGATTTATTACCTTATGAAATGCCCCCCCCCCCACCTCAAAAACGTTCCGCCGCCGTTGAGGAAGAAGCTCCAGTTGTGGTCACGAGTGGTTGGGGGTGGGGGTTCCGGAACATCCAACATCGCGTTTTGAGATGCTTAATACATGTCTGAATAAAAATATCAGTTGTTAATCATTGTGGTAGACTAAGTTGAGTGGTTTTTTATACAATACCTCTGGAGCGGAACGAGCAATTAGGAACGAGGTACGAAATCATGGCAGGGGCCGGGAACCACCTAGAGCTCCCGGCAGGGATGGTAGCGGCTGAAGGCCCTTGGACATACAATGGTTTTAATGTTCTGGAAGATTGATTTAAATGATTTTATATTTATGTTGCCACCCGAGTGGAAGAAGCAATTACTAGCGGGTGTGCCATATGAAACAGTTGTAGAATAAATTATTTTGAGGTTTTCTTCTACATGTAATAATGGTGTCAGGACAAATTACTGCGCCCGGAACCATTCAGATATTATGTATACGGTAATACTCAAATGATAATATGAACGTTTTCTCGTTCAATCAAGTACCATCAATAATATTGTATATCCGGCCGTAAGACATTTCTGGTATTATTCTAGTTGACTGTGATAGTGTCTCTGAGCTGCACAGTCGCGTGTACAGCAGCGCTATGAACGAACGCGTTTATATTTCAGAAAGTGGCTAAGGATTGCTATAACAGAGGCTTTGTTTCCAATCTGAAATATTCGATCGATTACCTAAAGCGCCAGGATGTTATAGGTAGGGTAAATGAGGAACGAAACTTAATCATTGTTACAGCTACACCAAAATAAAGTAACAATATCGTGGTTCATATCGAGTCTTTTTATCGGATAATTTACAATTGCGCATAAAAATACCATACAAGCGCCCACAGTCAATAGGCTTATAATAAAGGTAGGGGTAAATGAGAAATGAAAGTTAATCATAGTTTCAGTTACACCAAAATAAAATAACATTATCGTGGTTCATATAGAGTCAATTGCGCATAAAAATACCGTACGTGCGCCCACAGTTAATAGGCTATAATTGGTATTACCATACGAAAGTGTTTGCAAACTTGAGACAGTGAGATGACCTCCTCTTAGGAGGTGGGGTTGATATTTCAAATGCCATCTTGTTTGAGATTAAAATGGAAAACTTAAATTTCTACTTACTTTTTGAAATTAGATGTTTTATTCTAACTCTATGATCAGCTCTGCCTTGTTGAGTAATAAAAACAATTAGCTCAAAAACGTGAAGTTTTGAAAAATATGAGTTAAGAATTTGGAGCTATATGATAGTTACTTAATGTAGAGGTGGCCACTCTAAGTCATGTCAATACTCGTTAAATACAACTTTTTGATGAGCGTCCATTCGGTCTCAAGTGACTCGCTAAGTCACTTGAGACCGTAAGTTTCTGATTGTCACAGACGTTGAGGGCACGTCGTTAGGTCACCAATATGCTTGTCAATCAGCGTCTGATACTTAGTAAATTATAATATGAACACCTTGTAAACTTGCTACAATCTCATTGAGGTCTCGCTTTGGTACAATACATCGTCTTCATTATTTCGTCACGTCCTTACATTTCGAACTTCATCTATCTTTTAGAAATGTTACGGTAGCATCGAGAATATATTTTATATTATAACAATTAGTATAATTTTTGGTGAGAATCATTGCGACGTGACAGAAAAGATGGAATATGTATTCTTTTATTCCTTTAAAATGACAGAAATAGGTCCCTATTATAATGTTTAGTAAGAAATGGAAATCAAAATTTCATTCATAATTTGAACAAAGCAGCATAATAATATTATTTCCTTTTGTTATCCCCAACTCCTTCCCCCTCCTAAAAAAACCTCTTCAAAATTTGATTGGTGGACTATATATATATATATCCTGAAGTACCTCCAACTGGTAACTAAAGGTAACTTTATCACGCAAGCATTTCTTAATTAACCATCCGAATGAAGGTTCCATCTCGTAATTACGATATGAGCAATAAGAACAAAGCAACTAAAATTTATTAGCGAGAGTTAGAAAAGGTAATCTACGAACGAGGATGACATCGTACGAAGTCAATGACTTGATTGGCAGACCTAACACAAAGTGTGATAATAAAAAAGAGAACAAAAACCAAGCAGGCCTACTGCAACAAAATAGCTGAAATATTTTAATATCAATTAAATTGAGTACCGTAATAGCGCCATCTTAAATTCATTGCGGATGACGTAACGAACATCTTGAACACAAGTATCGATGGATATCGATAATTTGTTGTTACTATTATTAAACGATCTGTTGCATTTATGAGAAAGCCAAGTACGGTATGGATAGATAGATAATATGGAAGCGCAAGCACCTTATCAAAACTGTATACAGTGTCATCCATTACAAAATCATACTCGTCGTTTTTTGTCACCATCACCGTCGCCCTCGTTGGCGTCGTCATCACTATTAACGTCATCGTCGCCGTCTTCATCATCTTCCGCATCACCATCATTGTGACGGTCGTCAATTGTTGCCAAAATCAATTAATTTTTTAATTCATTTTTAGATTTTCACGACTTCTTTTTTAGTCGATAGAGAGGGGACCTCTCTTGTGTTCTCAGTAGGCCTATATTTTGCAGCTCTGCACAAGTCTGAGAAACATGATTCAAACGAATTTGTATCATGTTAAATTGGCGATGTTGACATGCTAAATGCTTAAGTCCAATAGGCTATGAGGTCTAAGAACAGCTGAATTTCAGCCTAGAATTTGTGTGGCGGGATGTCCATACGGACAACACGTGTTCTTGATGTTGGTTACAGACTCAAAACTTCCTCTCTAACGTTTGTTTATCATTTCAAAGTTGGTTTCTACAACTTAGGAAAACATGTCTGATTACTACACGAGCAGCAGTGATCATTTTTATCACCTGGTATTTTATAGTAAAAGTTGCTGGAGCGATATTGCCTGCGAATGAAAATAAATCAACCCATAAACCTAATAGGCCCTATAAATAGCATTTATTAAAGTGATAGACCCATGTGAAACACGTCATTTGCTCGATCTAGAACATTCTGGTCATCGCGTCAGATAAATTTGACGACGCGGTGCATTATATCCAGAAATATACATACCCAGACGAAACAAATATATACTTGCGATAGTTTGTAAGCCTATGTTATCTAAAATGTTCATCGACTTTAACAAACAAAAAAAGAGAAAAAAATCCCAAAAATGTATTCTGCGAACGGCATAAATATCCCAAAGCTTAAGTAAAACATTAGTAATTCATATCAAAATCGCCTTTGAAAATATTGGCAAAAGCACACTTTTTGTTTAAGAAACTTAGGCGACAAAGTTTGGCACAAGTAAATACACAAGGGCATAGGGTGAATTGGAGCGGAGAGACTCTGTGTTAGTTGACACTAAAAGTAGCAGCATAGGCAACTTATTTTCCCGAATGATTTCATTTATTTGCGGCTAATGTCACAAAAATTAAACACGACAATTTTAGTTAACGTCGACACAAAATGGTTGACACATGAAATAGCCTTTTAAAGTCAGCGTAACATCACAATGCTTTTCTAGATTATACTGTTTAAATCAAAGACCGAAAGAGAACATGATGACAGAAATGTACCAGGGCGATATGGGTTAAATATATAGTGAACTACTTCGAGAGTTTCCAGGGTTATTAGTCGGTGAAAGAGGCCTAGATTTTGAGCATCACAACCACGGAATTACTCTACATTATTGTTATTTACCGATTAACCCATGCTTTATAATTGTGCCTATTGGTAAAATTATTGTCATTTATCTCTTTTGACCAAACATTCAACCTTGGGCATTATGTGCATAGACCGATGTGTTTGTCGAACGATCCAATAAAATTACGTTGGTTGAAATGTTTTATTTTATTGTCCGATATAGAAATGTTAATGTAGGCTCATAGATCTGCGTTTTTCTTCCAAAATACAGTAACTATTTAAAAAAAAACCATACATGACTTGTCAACCGGACAAATCCAGGTTCATTTGTTCTTTGCCGTAGCAATAAGCAAGGTCTGCCTCTCCCTCAAAAATCCTCCCAAAAAACTAACGTATAGGCCTACGTGTTACAACAATTCATTTCATAAATATATGTAATAAATATACGTCTATAACATATACCGGTACCTTGTTTGAGCTAATTATCAATTAGAATTCGTTAGTAAAACTCAATTTCTTGATTATTTCGTTGCTTTAACATGTTTTCAAATATATAAAGTTTTTCGCACGATCTAGATATATTCACTTGCTTATATTGACCGTATGACCATGTTATCTTCTACAGCAAGTGCTAATTTCATTTTCTTGGTGACAGATATGGTTTGAATTGCTGTGACTGCTATACCAATCAATTTGTGAATTTCCTCAGAGCAGTATCCTAATAAAAAGAACTCAGAAATGTTGCCTTTAGGCGGACTAACACACTGAACGAAAACAACGTATTGACGTTGAGGTTTAGTTCGTAGCCGAAGTACGATGAACTAGATGTGGTAAACCTTTAAGCCTCTATCAAAAGTAACCGTCCTGCTATTTAAAATAAGATCTTATTGATCATAAAAGAATTCAGTGTTTCACTTCCGTTCTCTAATCAATTGTTTGTTATTAGTGATGGAGGAACCTCTGCTGTTTTTGTGATAGGCTATACATCTGTCTCTTATACACATCTAGATGTGTATAAGAGACAGTATATATTCTATTATTATCGTTCTTAGTATTATTATGATTAAGTAGGCCTATGTATTCATAAGAATATGCATTTCAGGGCGGATCCAGCCTGGTAAGAAAGAGAAGTCGTGAATGTGCGAACTGAGTGAAAGTCTTATGCAAGAGCCCCTGGTAGGGGTGTGGAGGAGATTCTTTTTTAAACCTCTAGCACAATTAACTTGAGTTGGTATTTGATTGATTGTTACTGTTTAGCATGGACATTTTTAGGTAAGGTTTACAACAAAAAATTTTTAATCAAAAAATAAAGGGGTGATCGCCCTTTCACCCAATTCTTGGACAAACACCTTAGTACTGTTTATGAATACATTTATTGAGTACACATTTCAGCTTACCTTTCAGTGTACTTTATTAAATCACGACCTTGAGAATGTTTTTGAAGCTAACTATTCTGCCAGCTCCTTGCATTTATCCAGAACCTCAAAACCGTTTTCGACAATTGTAATCTTAATAACATGCTTACCTACATCTAACCTTGAACTTCACTTCTACAGTATAAAATTACTTTGAAACGAAATAGGAAAGAGTTAAGAAAGAGTTGGACTGTTGTATAGGCCTACAGTAATCTGCAACTTTTCTTAAAGCTGGCCTATCATGTGTAGACATTGGTACTATAGGTCAGAGAGCGAGTAAAAATCAATCATGGATGAGAGGCTCAGTATTTCCATTTTTCATCAGGCATATGAAGCTGAATGCGGGCTCAAAATTAGTTATGAAGTCAGCATGTGAGCGAGCTACATAATAGTATTGAATAATTGTGAACGTTTGGACATTTTCTTCAATGACTATTTATCAAGAATGCTAATCTTAAACATGTTTATCAACAACACGGAGGAAAATGAGTGCTAAACTAAATCATTCCATAAATGTGCGTCTTTATTGGGCACGTTTTTGGTCCGGATTTTCTTAGATTTAATTAATGAAGTGCTGGATTTCGTAAAGTATGGGAGGCCAGCTAACAACACAATCGAAATAAGTCTGTCAACATTTTCTAACAATTCAAAATTTACGCTAATAGATTATATCAAACTTTCATATTTTTGTAAGTTTCTGAAGTCGAAAAACCGACATTGTATCTGAACATATTCCTAATCTGCAAGCCGGGGAAGAGGGGTTTCTAAATTTTTAAACTATGACCTATGTTAACCGAAATAGGTTAGCGGCGGTTTGATTTTTGTTATGGAGTCAGCGTTGGTTGAGCCAAATAATCACAAGACGTTATCTTTTTATAGTCAATACACTTAGGAGAAAATTGAAACTTGACGTAGGCTTACAGTGGCGTAACGATGGGGCCGGGCGCCCTGTGGCTTTCTGAGAGTGGGGCCTTTTGGGTCCTGGTCGCCAATTCCATTGTGGGATTTTAGATGTGCACGTTTTTTAATTATGATTTTGTCATTGCATTCTAAATGTTTTAACGACTAAGTAAATGATATGAGGGGCGAATCCAGGAATGTTTAATAGGGCCTGAGAGAGATTTTCACTGATAAAGGGCAATACCACCTCAGCTCCGCCATGGGTGTGGAAAATGTATGATTATGGCACCTCTAAACGGCCGGCAATTTCACTCACAGACTTAAAATTTAACAATTTAGGGGGCCACTTTAATTCTTCACTAGATATAATATGATATACAGCCGATGTCAGAGACACATTATGCTGTTATGCATCAACAAAGCCCTTTTGGGTCAGGGTGCTAGATCGAGGACCATGTGGTTAGTAGTCGAGGGCCCTACGGACCGCCGCACGAGAGCGCATAGGCGTTACGCCACTGTGTACTTATAGCAACCCCAAGATAGGTTCCTAACCTTTATCCAAGTTACTCTTTTTTTAAATGAAATACAATAAATGTGATTAAAATGCACGTGACGCAATCATTATTAAAAGTGTTTGACATTAGGTCTAACTAAAAGTATTTAATTACATTATTAATTTCAGGTTATTATCAAAATTATTGTTAAAGCTATTATTATTTCGTAGAGGGCGTTATCTTTCCATAATATCAATGAAAGAATATAATTTAGTGGTTTTTATCTTTATGCGGATGTAATTCATATTTCAGACTATAAACCATAATAATGTAGGCCTAGACCTACAATTATGGAACAGTCACTGATTGAATATGCCTAAGAATTATGATTGATAGATGTACAGAATTCCGTTTTCGGCGTGGTGGAGAAAGTACATTTCAGAGCGCAAACACCCTGAGCTGACACAATGGGGGATTTCTTAATTTCGTATACGAACAATAAGTGGTGAGAAATTTACGAGCTTGTAGACCACATCAGATGGTAAAGTCGCAAGACTCTTGGGAAGAAGTTAATTTACTATTACCCACGAAGCATCGCCGGTCTCAACAAGCTTTTTTCTGTTGTCGAGGAATTTCAAGCCCTTAAGCTAATACTTCTTTGCCTATTTTGCGCGTCTGTTTATATATAATTTATTATCATCATTATAAAATTATATATATATATATATATATATATATATATACATATATATATATGCCATGTATATGCGATAAAGGGTAAGAAAGATATTTTTACTGCATTAACTTGGGCTCAATCCATATTCTTCTGCTGTGTATACATAAGCCTTAACCAATTCCGCTGTGAGTTTGAGTCCCGGTAGAGGTTGATTTTAATGCTATTAAAGCATACCAAGAAACCTTTCAACGAAACGTTCGTTTTGCAGTAATATGAATAAAGTTACTCTCCAGATTCCAAAATTGCAACCTCTCCACTTCGGTGTTTTTATTTTAAGGGTGTACTTTGTTGGGTTTTTTCATATGATCGGCTTAAGAGGACCTCTTGGCTGACGATCCTGGCAAAAAGAACACCTATTGATATATCTTAGGGGCCCTTATAATGTCCGTGTCCCGAGTTAATTTGCCAGTGAGAGCTCATTTACGCCACTCATTTGGAGTAATTTGGCAACATTCAACCTTTGCATGTGTACCGTATCTGATAACTGTGAAAGAGTTATTGTCTGGATTTCGAAGCATCGGTTTATTTTGACTTGCATTATAGGCCTTCCAGTATAATTAACATGCTCATATTCTTCAATACATTAATGAGAGACAGTAAAAAATACGTTTAATCAGTAGGATTTCGATGACGCGAATGCTATTGCTTTAAATCATCGTTCGACAGAGTGCTGAGATTTTCACGGGATTACAACATGCATCATCAGTATCAACGAAATAATCCTTTCCAATCTCGTCTTCTTCCTCCCTGTATATCTAGGCCCTAACGATGCGTCCTCTCTCGATCGTCGACGATGGGCTAGTGTTCACCGAACCTACTTTTGGTGACGCAGCCTAGAGAATTCAAATGCGATCAATTTTGATGAATTAACGAGGATGTGTGGAGCATGGAAGATACAGTTTCAAAGATTGTATATAATAGGGGACAGCCAAAATCCCAGTAACCATTAAAATGTTTGGAATCCTTCTGTTTCACCGATGACAAATAGCATTAGGCTAACCCAGACCTACTTTTATATTCAACATCGGTATGCGATGGCCCTCATGACGTTGAAAAGCAAACTTTGAAAGTGTTTTGAAATACAGTGGGCAATACACTTAAGGTCTATCACTAATATTTGAAAACAACAAATGGATCTTTTCCAAACTTCTTGGAAAGTTTCTATAGGCCACACTAGCACTATAAAATGGGTACTGTACTGAAGTCCGGTACTTTAGACCAAAATACGTAAATCTATGACGTCACATTAAATATAATATATTGAATATATAAGGTTGCAGTATCATTATTAAACCATTTCACCAGTTTTCTTTGCCATTAAAAAATAAGACGTGTAATTTGAGCTGGCGAGTGGTGTACAAAGGTTTCCTGTTATAAATCGTTAGTTTATTCCGGTACTTACTACCTTGATGATGATGATGATTAGGGCCTACCGTATTATTATTACATATAACCAATATTTATAGAGGGTGACCCTTCCAACATACATCCTAGATGGTCGGCTGATATTCAGGGCCCTCCTAAATATATGAAATAATGTGATGCTTTTATCATCGAAGTTGCTTTATGAGGCTTAGGGAGTGGAGTTGTTTTTATAACTGTGAATTGAACCCAGGACCATGGGATAAAAAGGCAAGTATCTCAACCACTAAGTTATTCAACTCCACACCGCATGATAATAAGGATGATGATGGTGATGATGATGATGATGATGATGAGGGGCGGACTAGGCCCAAGTTACCGGTCCAGCAACTAAGACTACCTTGGGCCGCGGGAAGCGCTCGTGTTTAGGCGCTATATTTATGGGGTTTAGAGACTATATTTCAAAAGCATGCCCTACTTATACTGATGCAATTTAATAATTGTTTTTGTAGAGTGATATTTATCATAATTATATGTTTCCCCTTCTATAAAAAGGCGCTATCCTTAAGGCGCATCAGTCCGCGACCGACTCAAAGGTCAACCCACCACTGAAGATAATGATGAGGATGATAATAATGATGTTGAAGATGATCATTGTGATAATTTATCAATACGCGATGATTAAAATTATTTTAATGATTACAAGGCTGGTGAGGAAAATAGTAACAGTGATGGTATTTGCGATCGTACAGCAGTGGTGTTGCTGATAAACGAACATGTAAGACTGGCAGTAAAAAAACTGTCCACTACTTTTCATCGAATATAAATAATAACAATGATTATGACGTTGTTGACAGAATAAATTGTACTTTTCAACGAGATAATAACTCACACAATAGTTGTATTTCTTCCCCCTACTGATACAAATCTTTTCACGGACTGTATAATAAAAAGCAGGTCGTTTTCGTCATCGCTGTGTGGAGGACAGGAGAAAAACGATTTTTTTTATAACAACATAAATCACAGAAGTACAGCCGTGTTGGGCAGACTACAACCTCCATATCAATTTCATACTCATTTTAGAGGCAGGCTCAAGTGTCCAGCTATAGCAATTATATCGAGAAAAATGAACTATTTTGCGTAGGTCGCGTTTCGGTTTACAACATAATATTCGAATGCACTTTTAAAAATATGACTAAAATTGTGAAAATAATTGAGATCATTACGTCGATGTGATTTAGTATTGAAATTTGAGTGTCTTATCCGTTTTTGTTTCTCATCCAGAATGTAAATATGTCGTATTAGATGTGCTAAAATGTCGCTACGCTGTGTCTGTATTGATTAAATTTTTCCAACTTATCAAGAATTTGAATTACAACGGGATTCACGACCTTCTCTAATAATGTTTCTGTAGAGTTCTGATTTTCCAGGGAAGAGTAAATTTTTGAGCACCTAATTATGCATTTTTTTTAAATTTTAATTACTTTTCTCAATTATACTGAATTTAACATCGATAATGCTACTAATATTTTTTAAACTGTGGGTATATAAATTGAAAAGAAGGAGCTGAAATATATGACTCAATAGGGGGGGGGGGTCGTATTCATCTTTCTATTGGCTGTGCAGCAATACGTGGATTCATTTATGCGCTGCCTTCGGAAATTGTATTATGGCGCGCAAAATAAGTCAGAACGGAAAAGCACGTCATTTTGTAATGCGACCGATAATGTGCATTTCATCGGTTCACTTGCAATTGCTGCACGGTATTGATTCTATCTACTATGAATTCTTTTCCACAAATATCTATCCTGCTAATGAACATAAATTTCAACTGCAGTCACAGTGTTAATCAGATTCATTAGCAATGCCTGTATTTTATCGGCAGGTCATCATTTGCACGATTTCCATTTTCCCCTCTAGTTGTCATGCTGAACGATAATACTAGTATGGATGTATTATTAATAATACCTTCATGATATTGGTAATCTGCGTTGTCGCAGCTGGTATCCAATAAAGATCATTTATTAATTAATCAAACTGGCTTTGAATGATTATAATCAAAATGATTATCATAATAACTATAATCAAAATGATGATGAAGATAAACTACTTTAAATATCATAATAATCCTATTAATTATTATTATTAAAATGTATTGTCTACTAAAAACGACAGAGTACATAAAAATCAAATTAGATTTGTTAATTTTAAAGTATTATTAAAACACATTTTTAATACACTGATTTCAATGCTCAAGTTGATAATTTTCATGTTAGTTCAATATAAATAGAAGTTAGTTTCAAAATTGATTTAGTTTCAAAATTGATTGTTATGATTTTTTATAATAGTTTAAAAGTTCTATTATATAGTTCAGTAGGTGAAAAAAAATCAAACATGGCGACCAGCTTTTGTTAGTCTTAGTGGATATTCACGATTAAGTGAACGTCATTTACACACCGCACGAGCGCCTGCGCACGCATCACGATCGCCTTTTGTTTTTTAGTCGACCGACTCCTTCAGTCGCTATTTTTTGGAGATATTTTTCGTAGACCAAACTCGGATGTGTTACCAAAGAAACTCCACCTTAGCTTGTTTCAGAACTGGATACTAATCTCTTAACAGACTTTGCCAAACTAGTTCGCCAAACTCTTGACAGATTTTACACGAGATGATTGGCTGGTGATTTGTGAGCCATGTCCGTAGTACATCTGTTCGCATGACCATTGCATAAAATGTTAATAGTATACCTTCAGTTATGGATAATGATGTAGTCGTAGGTAACAAAATTATGAGTGAAGAGATCGTTACTTGAAAATTTATTGTTGTGTTAAGTAAAACAATTAAAATTCAAACATGACGGTTTTCAGTATGTGCTTAGTGAATGATGTTAGTGACCTAAATAATGTTATTATATTGTACGCTTCGGTTTTAACTGAAATCTATATATTAAGTAAAAATAGTTTGAGTATTTTACTATTAAATGTGATTTTATAGGAATTTCAGTCGATTTCAACATTCCATCAACAGTAATAAAATATTATGTTCAACTGCTTATTTACAGACAATACTCCTTCAGTTTAGCAATTCCTCAATATATTGATCTGTTGTTTTGGTGAAGTTAGCTATGATATACTGTTCACGGGCCCGTGTTATCGTCTCGTGGGAGGGTAGACAGATCATGGGAGCCTATGGATGGCACTACCACAAGGCGCAAGTCAATCAAAATAATGTCACGTGGTCTGTTCTGCCGTATATTTCAAATAAAGATGTCGTTTTTGCTTTAGCTCCAGTATGTCTGTTTTATTAAATTAAATGAGATGTGAGTTATGACAGTTACTATATTTAGGCTTCCTTCACATAAAACCCAAACACTAGGGTTGTTTGCGACTGCGTCACTCCTCTAAATTACTACTAGTGTAAACCACTCTTAAGTTGCTTCTTCATATGGTCACGTCATAATCTCGTTTTGCAATAGAAATCACAAAATAGAGATCACAGTGTTAAATGTTTAAGTCACGTAACGGATCTTGTACAACTTGATAGCAGGTATTCCACTTTAGTATCATACACATTATATGTTTTAATGGTTTAAGCATAAAAATTAAAAAAATGTATCGTAAAACAAATTCTGTTTTCAAATTTTCAATATAACTAGGCTAGAGTAAATACCGGTATAGAAAAGAGCATCCTCGCAGAATATTTAGCCTACCTAAACAATCAGTGTAATTTAATTAACGATATTTTAAGGTAAAATAGAATAAATTGATTACTTATAAACTTTTATTCTCACTAGATACTACTATCTGCAAAATTATAGTAAATCATAATAAAAATAATTTTAATAATATATTATTTTTTGTTGAATTATGAAAAAAAAACGACTACAAGTAAATTTCTGTTGTCGAACTTGTAAAGATGTTTTATTGACGAAGCTCGATGACGTTCCATCACGTGATGATGAAAGTCAATCATGCATTTAAGATTGCAATATTTTCACATTATCATCAATGTTTTTGCTAATAAATAATATCACGTGATTCACATTCTGTTCAGCCATCAATTGAAACTATAATTACTTAGTTGATAATGCCATTGCCATACTTAAAACCAAACTGTACATTAACCGAGTCGTAAGCTCGAAGTAACCAAAACCTTAAAACATATACTTTCTTTTTATACAGATGTTTGAAACTATAAAAATAATGATATACATCGAGTAAGTTGCCAACATCAAGAACAAAACAGAAAAACTTTAAATCATTAAAAATAATCAAAGAATATGTCCGCCTGATCAAGGCCTATCTCGAAGAACAAACAAAGCAAGTTCTGTAATTAAAATCCATACAATGATTGTTTGAATAAGTAAAAATAAAATAATATAAAATTATAAAATGAACATTTTATTGGAATCTCTTCCCTTTTCTAAGTTACATGTATTTTTAATATCCTCTTCAATGCAAAGTAAAAAAACATGAATTTACAACAACTAACATACGGTATCCTTTCATATCTTACTAGTACTAGCAATTACCGTTTATCAATATAACATTATTCATTATGATAGGCCTATTAGCATATTTTCTTTGTAATCAGGTTGGAGGACCGTTAGCCGGGGAATAAATGAGAACGTATAATGACCCAGAAACTGTTTTAGTGATGATGATGACCAAGATAATCCACTTCCAATGAACCGCGGTGATATTGTCGATGGCTTTATCCAACCGACGGCGTTAAAATGCAACAGAGGCGGTTTATAGTACTCTGAGTACGTGTGTCGCTTCAATCTGATACACTCATTCTACCATCGGTCTACGGACAGTTTTAAAGCCTTAATAATGCAAAATTGAAACTCCCGATGGACTCGAATGAGTTATTTAAACACGGCGATAAGTAACGTATCCCATAGCATACAAGGTAGAGTTATCCCATGGCTTAACACATAGGCCTACATAAAAACCCAAAAGATTTGAACTAGAGCTCCGGTCAAACGCATGAAAATAGGCCTACACACGAGTATTAATTTATTATGTGGAAATTCATAATCCCTGAACTACATTTTTGATAACCATGGTCTTATTAAAATAATTGATAATGTCACCACACTAATTGGTTTAAATATGACACGTGACTGAATTATAATCGCGGTAGAAGCGCACAATATACTGAGGTAAACATCACAGTCGATTGGTGACGTACATTATTTTTAACATCAAGGATGTTAACAATTTTTAAGATATTATTAACTCTTATATATTGGGCATTGGTACGTTGTCCAATCAGCTCAATGATTCAAGATTCTATTCAGACGACATGCTATAACATGGGATTGACAAATTAACGTTTGGTAGATCTTTCTTATATCTAATCAACACAAATTATTAATGATCCGGTTTGGAATTAAAATCAACGAACATTCAATGTAAGCATTTAAAATATCATTACACCTTCCTCTTGGAGTAAACAGATAAGGTAAATAGTGGCATCTAACACGCCTGTTAGTTGGATAATTGTCCAATCATGGACAACGATGAAAGACAATTATCCAATCAGTATCTACGTTGAAAGACAGTTAACCAATAAGGAAACAACGTTGAAAGACGATTGTCCAAGACATTACTGTTACGATTAATTTAATTAAAAATCAACAGAATGAACTAGTGTTTACTTGCTCCTCTATGACGTCATTGGTATATATGAGTCTTTTACAGCATTAATTGGTCCACTAAATCTGGTTGGTTTAATTTGTTCCATTGAATAGGCCTAACTTTCAAGTTTGTTCCCTTAAAGCATATTCATATTATTTGTCTATTAAAAGTAATCGTTAGCATTAAACCGAATCGTATTTAATATTCAGCCACTTACAGTACTAACACATTACATGGTTTAAATACAATAGGCATACTCTACCTAATATGTTGCTCTCCGCGCATAACCTCAACATTCGTGAATATAGATAGGGGTGGGTAAAGTAGCCTACTCTGTCAGTATTTGATAATTCAGTCATTACTAAAGCTAATCTAATTCACTATGAGTATTCTATAAATGAATAATTATGCAAATTGAATTCATTCGACAATACTCACGTGTCTCTTAATTTGTATCTCCAATTTGTGTCTTGGTTCTTTGAAATTGCGATATTTCATGGAAAAAAATACAATTTGGAAATATAATAATTAAAAACTAACTACCTGAGATATCGACTAGACTAGCCTTGGATATCTCGAGAGAAACTATTTGTTTTTTGAAAATGTGTTTAGTTGATTTACTATGCCGTTATAATCATTAGCAGATGGATTGTAACGAACTGAAAACCCCATAATTAAAGAATGTCCACAAGGGAAATACATGTTTTAATCCAGTCGGTTTGTATTATACAACACGTTCTAAGTCAAGTATGGAATGATCAAATTCCTGTAATTTTACCAGCCTCAATAAAAACAACGATCGATTTGAACCGAGAATTAGATCCTAAAAGTAATTGATCATTTGAAAATTACAAAAAAAAAAAATACATCAATAATGATCAATTTGTAACTACTTATTTTGAAATAAATAATGAACAGTGACAAAATAATATAAGTTTTATCATGTTCTTTGTTAGATGTATTAGTCAGATTTATACATATCTTTACATTATCTAACTTTGTACACGTTTTATCTTTTTTTTTCTTACTAATTTGCCAGATTCCAGATCTTGACCAAATATACGCCTAGGTCCTTAGCGTATAATGTTTAAAAGTTTGACCACATGACCATGAGTAACGTACCGTATGTAGTACATGAAGGCTTGGCCCAAGATGAGGAGTTCTGGTTTCGATACTTCCACAAAACATTTTGTGCACTATTAGCCAATCACAGCCTTCCTAACAAAAGTTCATCTTTAGGTTCTGTGGTGATAATGTCATGCATGGTCAACGCGTGTTTTCCTTATGTTTTCTTTCTTTCTTTCTTTTAATTGTACATAATGATGACCATGCACAATAAGTTCGCTCACCAATCAATCTCTTAAACGCACGTAGGACTAGATCTTTCATGTTGCAGTTACGTCGTTATCTATTAGTGTTACACCATTGGTTGAGGAAAATTTCTTCGTGGATCTAGCCCAGTCATCATTGTTGGATCGTACGTTAACTGAGAATTACTGCGACCCATGTACCCGATGCCATTTGCACAGTAGCGACTATCCCTCATGTACGGAGAGACATCCCTAGAATATGGTGTAGGGCGAGTGTTGGACCGAAAGTAGCAACTCGGACTATAATTGTACTGATTGTCATGAGTGTAACTGGCGAAAGGCGCTTCTGCGCACGATCCATTTGAAATAGGTGCAGTGAGTTCGGAAAAGCTCGGATTAGAATTCAATAAACTGTTGGGTACTAACGAGTCGGATGTCGCTGATTGTGTGTTGGTTGATGGCACTACAATATTTCTATTCTTTTCATCTGTTGAGAAAAAATTGAAACACACATTCGGTTAACTTGCAATGAAGTTCGTTCATAATGTTAAGGCACACGAACAAAG
>NW_022714155.1:99476-100756 GCF_011630105.1 Anneissia japonica
ATATATATATATATATATATATATATATTCATTTGATGTTTTCCTTGTCAAATAACTTGGTATTTATCCAGTCCGGAGTGTGATTTAACCGGACCGGATATATATATCTATCGACATAGGCTATATATTGATCGGCTGATATAAGCCGAGACAGACATAATAATACGGTAAATATAATCCGATTACTCCTTACGTTGTTCTTGTCGGTTTGCCTTGTTCCCAGCCCTGGCTCTTGCCACACCATATATTTGTAAAGAACTTGGACGGTGATGATTACGGCTTCGAGGTCCGTTATTGTGCGGAATAATCTCAATTATACTTGAAGAAAAACTGAAACAAACGTACCAAGTTGTTAATTGTTTTGGCACGATCAACAATTCAATCACAAAAAGACTTAAAGTGCAGTTAACGAAAAAGTTTCGGTTTAAAGGCCGGTATAGTATCGTAAAGGTAATATAATTCCGATTTGTCATTTATGATGAATAACTTGTCAAAAACGATCCCTTTTAACAACATAGTGTAAGGGTGATTGGTGTCGGTTTATGACTAAAAATCATTAATTTCGTGATTGATATTATAAAGGTGCATAGCGCATTTGATTAAAACTAATGGTAAAAAGTCGTATTATGACTATTAACTTACCAATCATCTGGGTCACATTCCCTGAACCCTTTTGCAAACGGATTACTGGCGATCTTGAGCTGAGTAATCTAAAAATAATCAATAAATTAAAAAATCAATACATTGTACAAATATATTCAGAAGAGAACCGTACCTCATGATTATTAAAACTAATATACTCATACACAGGTCTACTGATTGGCATATACCTAAATCGATTTTATTATAATTGCAAAACAGCATTCCAGAGAAAAAAATTGTTATAATTTATTTAGATTGAGCCCTACAGTTAGTTTGATTATAGTTTAAACTGTTCCTACAATTTAGAAATGCATTTTACACAGTGGCCTGCCGCGGCAATACATGAATATACAGATTGTAATTATACAAGATAATTATTTCTTTAATATTTTTTAATGCAATTTATATATAATGAGTAGTCACAGACCACACCCATTCAGCACAATGACGCTGCGAGTTATGGGTCATTCTCCTATCTTTAATATTATGATATATGGTTACACCAGTAATTTAACTGTTCCCTGGTTACACATAGGCACTATTCATAATGAAATATATATATGCCTAATATTATTATATGATCACTGTTATTATTATCTATTCGTTATGTTTGATATGTATATATACTACATATATAT
>NW_022714155.1:100770-121150 GCF_011630105.1 Anneissia japonica
ATATATATATATATATATATATATATATATATATATATATATATTAACGAACGTTGAAGTAGTAATAGTATTGCCTAGAATTATGTAGGCGATATCAGACAATTATTTAATCACATGGATTTGCATTAGTCAGCAAACAACGAAATTTGCACTGGGCCTATTGGATTAATTGGGGATTTGTCGTTTAAAATCATGTGACACGGCGTGATGACGTCATTATGTAGAAGCTAATAAAAGGCCTACGGCTTAAGCTCTTGAGATCATTGTATTTATTACATTCAATCTTGTCTCCAATCAACATAATTATTTTCCACCAGCATTTGTTTGCGTAATTTAAAACAGAGCAATTATCACATTCTGTTGGATTTTTGCAATCACGTGACCTAGGCCTATATCGCGTGTCAGGTTACTTATATCGAAGTAAAATCTTGCCATGAAAGCCTGTCTATCTACAACTGGACATAACATCTCGGATAATTTCCCAAATAATAAAGCTATAACGTAAGTTAATTATAAAGACATAAATAATATAATCCACACCAGTCGTGACAACTAGTTCTTAATTTTTCTTCACGTACATTCGTAAAATATATCATTAAAATTTAATAGAGTTCACTTATATGTAGTAGTTACCATTAAGCATACAGCAATTGCTGATATCTCACTCGTAAGGTTCTATGTTTTTTACTATCTGCTGTGGAACTAACGCTCCTGGTAATTACACTCGGTAACGCTTCATATCCCATAGATAAATCACGCCAATTGTACGACATCTACATATATTTTTAATTGGGTTTCGGTTGTGAAAATTCTCACACATAATAGGCCTCTATTTATGATTGATTATGAGCGCCAGGCTGATTATTAGAGGCGATAAATATGATCCACACGTCCTAGTTCATAATTTCTTAGTTGAGATATCAAGTAGAGATTGTGTCTGAAACGATTATACCTTTACTCTATTAATTCTTCTTTACAATTTGTGGAAATGTTGCTGCACATATTAAAACGAAAATCTGTTCCTTGTACTACTGAATTTTTCTCATATCTTTTTCTCAAGTCAATGTTGACATTGGAATATATATAATTTATGAAAGTTAGTGTTCATACTTTGTCTATCGTCTGTCAATCACAGTGTTTCCCCATCTCCTCTTTTGAAAACATGTTATTTAGATACGAGTCAAAATGAATTGTATGTTCCACGTCCTTAAAACTTTTTTATGTTAAAAAAAACTCGATACTTCTTGTCTCATTCCTTTGTCTATAAATAATTTTTATTTTATAGCAGCTTAAAGTTTATCTATTAGCAATATGTTTTTTTAATTTTTGTTTTTGGTACGGTACCTTATACACATCTTCAATTTGATATAGTCATTGTTAGTTATATATGCAATATAATTTGAAAAATTTGTATAACTCTCATAATTATTTAATTTATTTAAATACGATTTCGAATATAAATTTCCTGTTGAATGACAGCTTATTTTGTACTTCGTTAAGTTATTATAATTAACTGCTCTCAGTTTTCAAAAATAGGCCTTAATGTTTGTTAAATTGAATTTTGCTTACAGTGAGAGCCACCATTGAAATATTATTGAATAATTAACAATTATTCTATTAATGTCGTAAATATAACATTATTGAATAATTAATTATATCCCCAAGACTCACTATCATCTTCTACGTAACACGTCTCGGGACCTACATTTTCCAGAATGGTTAATTATTCAGCCCTCATAAGTCGAGTAATTTCTTATACACATTCGATCGCTCAAAGTGCTAGAAACATCACCTTGATAATATGTTGGCTTTTAATATTCCCGTACCTAACACGTTAACAGTAATTTTAGATTGTGTCTGTCACTAAGTGCAGTATTATTGCTTATGTTCAACGGGGAATATCCCGAAGGGAAACATCATTGCCATATCAGTCATTTAAAAAGCAAATTAGAATTAATTAGGGTCAAATCTTTGTCTGCTGTCAGTTATGGTAGTTAATAAGATCGTCATTAAAATATGAGATTTGTTTAAATTGGTTTTGTCATGTGTACAAGGACATTTTTTAATTGTTAGGCCTATTCTTTTAATTTCTGGCTTTATTTGATCACAAGTATCGCAAGGACGAGTGCATTTTAGATGAATAATTGGAGTGAATAAGCAATTATTATAAACTACAAAAAATGCTATTACCGTTGGCCATGACAGTGTATGCAATTAAATATTAACCTTCACATAACGCCATGCCCTTGTGAAGAATATTATTAAATGAGATTCGGATTAAATAAGATTAAGTCTGATTAAGCTAACCATCTAAAGATACCTAAACTAGTGAAAGTCATGATCAATAGGTTAATAATAGCCCTACTATACATACAAGCAATAACTATCACTGTGTAAGTTATTACTAGGACCTCTGGTCCAATTGGATGTGATGCACAATAGGCACTCTGGCCCGTAATATGCAAATCATTCACTTATTTATACCATGGAGGCTTCGGCTAATGTGATCTCATTAATAATGTATCACAGTATGGCTTTTTATAATTCACCAAATATTAACATTTATTGTTACCATATTCGAAAAATGTTCACGACAAACAACATACTGTTAAGTCCGTTTGTTATCTTGCCAATTATATATTAAACATATGTATTTATTAATATCAATTTTAAATATATAGAATTAGTAATTTGAATTGAATGAGATTAAATTATAACAATCCGGTTACTCTAGAAGATTTGTCACGACCAATATACAAGCAGTCAACGCCATTTGTTCTTCATGTTTTATGTTTAACAAATGTTTGTCTTTTTTCCCTATGATTAAATGATAAAAGAAATAATAATTAATAGTACGCGATGGGCAATTGTGAATGATATATTAAAATTATAAATGGTTTCGAACAACTATAAAAAAGAAAGGAATTTTATCTCATTGTTAATATTCCACATTTATGCCAGGCCTAATTATTCATGGGAATGATTCTGGAATTTTGATATGTTGAAGTGAAATAGTTCCCATCGTCTCTGTCTCCAATGTAAAGAATCTCTGATTACACAAGCCTACAGTCTCTGCGAGAACTAGTTCAAAAGGTCTCTATATCAGTAGCCAAAGTGACCTGATTTTTAATATTTGATCCAACTAGGCCCAGTAAATATCCTTCTCATTGTTGATGTTTTTTTCTCACAAGTGCCAACAATAGTTCATTCATTAATTCATTCATTCATTTAGCCTCCGTCAGTGATATTCATGTTTTCTTGGATGGCAGTCAAATAGCCTAAATTTAATAACTAGGTCAAAATATAATTCTTGTTTTTCATCAGAAAAGTTGTTTGAGATTCACGCTTTGATTTTGGGTGATGACAAAAGAAACCGTGGATGCACGATCGACATGAAATAATCCTATCTTTCCAACATGTAACACACCGTGGAGATCGGTCATCGGGTTCTATCTAAATTTGATGATTATTCTCCAATTTTCCAGAAATTCCGGTCCAGTCTGGCGTAGAATAAGCGGTCCTTATCCCCCCTTAGTCATCGGACTTAGGCACCAAAGCACGTATGCTTTCCTTTGGCCTAGAAATAGCCCGACTAAGGATGCGGATATAGTGACCCAGTTACACACGTTATGTGTTAGAAAATTGAGTCGAAATTGTAAATGGATCTTTGTAGACCACGCGGCAAATCCTAGCTAATCGATCAGTTAACACCTTTATATTGCCGGCGTTAGATTCTACTGTCCTTTTCTTGACCATCACGTTTTAAGGATGACAGATTGTATGACAAACCAATTGAATGAATCACAAACGGCAGTGACAAACATGTTTTCTGTCAATTTAATACGTATTAGTAAAAAAAAAAAACAATAAACGACAGACAGATATAAATTTGACAGCTTGTTATTTTCTACCTATTTATAGGACTAATTAATGAAGTAAATTATATATTTATACTTATATATTTATATAGGCATATTCGTTCTTTCGTTCATTTATTCATTCACTATTCTGTAAAGTAGGTATATTATTTTCCGTACAAATTTTAATATTCATTTGATTGATTGATTGATTGATTGATTAATTGATTGATTTACTTATGTATTTATATAAGCATATTCGTTCGTTCATTCATTTATTCATTCTTCTGAAAAGTAGTCATAGCCTATTAATTTCCACACAAATTTAAATATTTCCTTGATTGATTGATTGATTGATTGATTTAAAATAAATTTATAAAATGACAATAATGTTAAAAGGTTCTCACAAGCCTCACGATGAGACCTATATGTAGAACATTTTATGTTTGTCTTGTGCCTAAAGTTGAATTAAAATATAATTAAAAAGTACCTACAACATCATTACACCTTCATACTTTAGGCAAAAAAAATCATGAAAGTAAACCAATAAAATGTTAGGCCTATATTAAAAATATCAAATGTTATGGGAACTTACCCGATGGTTTTGGTATGCCGTCACGGCTGTAAACTGCGTTTCCGCAAATATGAATGTTTTAAAGTCCCTTTCAGGTTCCGCGTCAAAATCTTTCTTCCCGCTCACATGGACAACATGAAAACGAGGTTGATATCTATGCATTGAATTCAGAATTATCTATAATGAAAAAGATACGATTTTAAATTAAACATGTGTACCGTACTTCTAATCAGTGCATCTCGTTATCATAATTGATTAGCATATTATTTTCAATATAAATAAGTTAGGAAAAGTTAGGAAAGAGATAAATTCTATTCCATTAAAGTTACATTGACTGAAAAGAAAACAACAGACTTAGATTTAATTTTCTCATTGTATGTGTATTTCAGTCAGCGTAGTATAAATGTATTTGAATTATAAAAATAAAAATAATAATAATAATAGGCCTAATAATAATAATGGTAATAACAATAATAATAATAATAATAATAATAACATGTGCTTTAATAGTAATAACAATAATAATAATAATAATAATAATAATAATAATAATAATAATAATAATAATAATAATAAGTCAGACTTAAAAGGAATATCTTTTGTGTTTTTTCCCCTTAACGTCATGTTATTTTCCACTTAACGTCTTTTTTATTGTTCTCTAATTTCTCCATTGTCTAAGTTCCCCTTAAGGTAGGTGTTAGTAACATAATGATGATAATAATAGTAATAATAATAGTAATAATAATAATAATTATTATTATTATTAAATTATAAAAATTACATTGTATTATAATTAATTAGTATTGAATAGATTATAAAATGAATCTAAGTATAGACCAAACAATGCGTTTATATTCACACATAAGTGACTACTGTTTTGAAAAGTCAAGATAATGAGATTGGATGACGTAAACACCTATCAAACGGTTTCAAAGTGAACATTCAGTTATTACGTTACTCTAATTCGTATACTGAGTTTGTAACCCGCGATAATAATATGCGTATAATTATAGTAATAACATGAATAGTAACAGAACAAATAATTACAGCCCTAATACGAGTAGCATCATTATGGTCATCATCGTCGTCATCATCATAATCATCATCACCATTATCATCAGAACCCGTCATCATAATCATCATCTTCATCGATCTCACCATTATCACTACTTCCATCTTCATCGTTAGCAGTAGTACGACATAAGCTCCTACATCGTTCATCATCACTATCATCGTCATCATCACCATCATCGTCTTCATCCTCATTGACGTCATCATTATCATCATCAACATCATCATCATCACTATCATGATCACCATCATCCTCTTAGTCGTCGTCATCACCTTCATCACAATCATCATCATCATAACCACCATCATCATCATTAGCAGTAGCAGACCTGCATCATCATCATCTGAACAACGATAATAAATTCTCGTATCGCGCCTTTTCACATTACGTTACATATTATAGTCTAAGCTACATTTCACAAAAATATCTGTCAAACTCATGTTTACCATAGTTAGGATGCGACCTGTGCGTTTAAAAAAAAGGTATAAAACCTAGGAGAATGTAGGACACATTACTGGTAAGGTTATAATGGGAATAGAGTGCAGTGCACTAACGATTCATATTCTAAATCGTCGTCAATAAATCACAGATCAAAACAAAGGCTTCCCGCGTTCATTCGGCTCTTTGTCATTATAAAACAAAGTTATGAATTGACTTTAATGCAATGTGTCCTAATTGATGTGGTTGGGTGGAGCTATATACAGCATTGGGGAATTCAGCCAGCCTGATCTCTAGGCCTAGCCGGGTTTTACTTCTACTAATGACAGGGCTCAATCGCCGGGACGTTACTTGTCAAAAAGTGCTTGCCATGATATATAACGCGCACTAGATTAGCACCCACGAGGCCAAAAATGATGTGGGAAGCTTCGACATTGAACTTCGAAAATTAAATCCAATTGTGGAACGATAGCTTCTGAAAATCTCACCAATCATAAACTCATGTTCACACGCACGCACTTATTGACTTAAGTCCAGGCTGGCGGCCGACCCTTGTAGAACGGAACAACCACCCGAATATAATCTAATATACAAGAAACAAATTATACCCACACCAGGGACTTCCAGATTGTAGAAAACATTTTTATTTGGCTTACAGATCCCACCCAGCGTTCGACTGTGTGCCTTGTATAATAAACAACAGTAATTCAGATCAATGAAACATCTGTTAGTCTTCCGTAAACTGAGTCTTTCATCAGCCTTTCTCTATAAATTTATGACGTTGTGATGGAACCCAGTTTTAAAAATATATTTTGTGTACCGAAGATTTTTTTTATTAAAATTTTTAGAGGAAGAGAAGACAATCGTCTACAGTCTACTCATAAATTGTTGTGACATGGTTTTCAGTACTTCCGAGAGTCCTGCATGAAAAAATTGACTAATACTAGTATTAAATACAGTGCGGTTCAATTCGTGTCTTAGAACGTGCGAGAAAGTTATTTACGATATAGGGCCTACAGTAAATAGTGAACAAACAAAAGCAGGCATATTGATACTATTATTAACAGTACCAATTATTAGGGCTGTTAACAAGGCCTATCAATTGGTAATTATTTATGAGATTATTATCTTGTTGGTTTTGCTTAAACACTAGTGCTGTTCCGTACGTAATTGTAAATTAAAATGAAATTGATATAGGCCTATATATATGTATATGTATATATATATTATATATAGGCCTATATATAATATATTATATATATATTATATTATTATTATATATTATTATTTTATATTATAATATAATATAATATAATATATTATGCTAAAATTTATTGAAGCGATTATTTCGGTTACTCCTGTAGTCTTTGTCAACGCTTGTAGTCTTTATTTTTTTCATATAGGCCTATAGATATTTAGGCCAATATAATATTTAGATTGCTGCGTAACACCGTGAACGCAATGTAAACACCTCTAGATGAATAGTATATGTAGTGTTCGAATAGGAACATAACATTATTATTACTAGGCCTATATAAATATATATATATATATATATATACATATATATGGGCCTATAGGAGGATATGTATGGAGGGTTGTGCATATAGCCTAGGGCTAGCTGAGCCATAGGCCTATCTATTGATTAGTGTGTGGAGGGCTACTTACATGACCGTTATCGTCCATGAGATTGTTTGTTAGCTTGAGTTTATCGAACGATACGATCTGCTTCATCCACATGGCTCCCCTTGCCGGAGAGTCGGGGTGAACGTGGATGCGGCCTGGCATCTCCGGGTCAGCCTTACCGGCCACCAACCAACTTGAACTGTGGAAGGCGTACCTGTAACGTTTATCATCCACCTGAATAAAATAACGAGAAAACAATTATTGGTATCATCTCTTGCACACATAAATCTCTTAATAGGCCTATCGGTCAATTGCTATAATATCAGCTTGGTCAGCCCACATGGTTTTGCTACTTTTAGTAATGCAAGACTTTGGATTTATTGAAAACTATTTCAGTTTGGATCCAACACTATTATTCGGAAGTGTGTAAGTTACCGGGCAAGCATCTACAGGATGAACTGGGTTTTTGAATGGGAAAACCAATATCGTGTACATTTTCGTACATAAAGAGACACAGGAAATAGGCCCAAATATTATTATCAATGGTATTTGCAACGAACATCTATTGTATTCCCTTAGGTCTAAAAATCTACCCCATATGAACTTCAATAAAGACTTTATTGTGTTTAAATCTACATAGAGATTTAACCCCATCTTAATGTGATAAAAATGTCAAATATAATTCCATCACCGCTCCAATGCAATAAATGTCCTGAAAAAGGAATAAAATTCGAATTTGATAGCAAAATTTAATGTTTTATTCTCCTGGGTATCAACCTGAGTATATCGTGACACGTGAGCAAACAGTTTTGCAACAAATAAAAATTTATTTTCTGTAATGTGACCCTCCCGGTTCTCTACGTCCATCCTCTTCGATCCTTTCATAAAATCTCGGTTAAGTCACTTTTGTTCACACTATGTAAGTGTTCATCCGATTTATCAAAGTAATAATGAAAACTCTAAATAGGCCTACATTTATGGTGTTTTTTTTTGTTTTTGTTTTTTTTTCTTGTGTCAGTTCGAAGTTAAGTTGTACTTTATAATTATGCAGGCAAAGTGAAACGTCTGATATGGATGGATTGGTACATGAATAGTACGAATGGGCAGCGACGTTTACGGCAGTCGAGAGCAAATTTAATTTACGTGATGCACCTGAATTGGTACAAAGATGGTGACACAGGGAGACATAATTCTCCAGTTTTATAAATATCGATAAATCAATCATGATTTCTGTCTTAGAAACATTCAAATATTGTATCTCCAAGAATGTGAATTTTGTTTGTTCAATTTTAAACACCCTGAGCATTATATCCTATGATTGGTTGTGGTTCTGCTGCGCGTGCCGTATTATAATTTGGTCACGCGCGATAACCATTCAACCAAATTTTTTCGTGCGACAACTAGAACGCATGGGACTGTGTATTATATTGTTTGATTTATCTTCACGCCCCTTATTTTACCCAATAACCAGCAGTGTGGGTCACACGCGGCTTTGTGTTTGCAATCATTTTTATCGAGCGACTTTGCTAGCTTTGCCAACCGAGGAAGTAGTAAACAGAAGTTAAAGCTAGGATATTTGTGGTGCTTGTCAGAGCAGAAATAATAATTAGGTCTATTCAAACAAACCATTTTGACCGATTGTACGTGCCGGTTTGCTATCGAAGTCTGCAAAGTTCCTAAACAACATATTAAATTGATCACCCAGCAGTAATTACTGTATAAAGAAAAATATACAAAAGTATATAAAAAATATAACAATATATAGGCCTAAGTTTATCTGACTAGACTATATTCATTAAGCCGATAGTCATATCGGAAAAGATTAATTGTGAATAATAGGAATACAAAAGCAGTTGAGCATGTGGTTATCGTTTCAAAATAAACTAAACGGGTTCTAGGAATCGCCATCAAGTCCAATATAAGTATGAGGACAAACTATTTTATTAGGTATGAAGAATTAAGAGAGGGAAGTAAAGGTATGCGTCACTAGAGGGTGCTTAAATTATATTTTATATATTATATTATATATTTTTGCACGCTTATAGGCACATACGACACTTATATAATACATTTGTTAAAATGGAACCAGAGAAAAGTGGTCTTTAATTGGAGGTGGCCTTAAGTTGGAGGGGTCTGTAGTATGCAAGGCCAGATAGAATGACTTTGAGAGTGCGCACGCGTACCGTCCATGTGTACAGATATAAGTATAGGTTTGTTGCATGAGTGTGAACATTATTAACACTTGTGCTTCGTATAATGTAGGCCTACGATGGACACTTCGGCTATGCCGCAACGAGTGCTGACTGTGTTTGTGTTATTAGCTTTGTCGTGCAGTAAACCCACGAGAATCCTCGTTTGTTACTTTTTATACAAACCTAATGTAATGTTATGGTTTGATTTATTGGCCAAGATATCGCCGCTGAATGACAAATAGAAAATAATCATCACCCAGAACAACACAGTGCGGACAGCCGCCCAAGTCACTAATAAAGACAAAACCCAGACAGCGGATGCTAGTGGGTAATGCTATATAAACATTGCTAAATCGCGACTAATGTGTCAGTAACATTATTAATAAATATTATCACAATATTGAGACTTATAAAAATTAATAGTAACAGGGGGAGCCAACGGATGATGACTAATAATAGGTCAGTAGCCGTGTATCGATCACCATGGTAACGATGAGTAGCCCATTTGTATTATTCAATCGGTCATTGTCTTTGAGTCAGACTGATGACCTATGGTATTTGAACACAAAACATTTATTATATGTGATTTTACAAAATAAACTAACCTAAGCAACATATTAGTTTAATGTTATTAATAAATATAGTTGCCTATTAATATTATTGTTATTAAAATTAATATTAAATTATTATCATTATTATATTACAGCATTATTATTATTATTATTAGTGGTACATTGTTATTTCAGTACTATTTTTATATTATTATTACTTTTGTTGATATTATTACAGTATTATTGTTTTTAAATATTATTTGTATTTATATTATTTTTATTTATTTATCATCATTGCTATTTCTATTTATACAAGGGCTATTATTAATGGTGTTGTTGGTATTATTACAAGTATATTTTTTTTTTAATTAATCAGCCATTATATACGGTAATACATTATCTTCGTTTATATTGAGATATTCACTGTACAGTTTTGTGTACCTGGTTGCCAGATACCGGTACATTGCTTTATGCCTACCTCTTCTTCAACCATTTGAAAATGCATGCCGCCCTATTAGTATTATCTTCAGCAGTATCACAATAAGATACAAAAAAAAACAAAATACAAAACAAAACAAAAAAACTAATGAGAGAAAATTGACGATAAATTTAATATTGTTTATCTTACAGGTACAAAATCCATGAGAAGTATATATTCAGCCATTGGGTCCATTCCACTCATCTTAATTTGAAAAGTTGGGAACATCCGTCTGAAAAATTAAAGGGAAAACATTTGCCTTAGATAAACAAAGGAAAATATAACATAAACATTAACACAACTGCGCAAACCCGACTGCGCACACTCTGATCCCCTCCTGTATTCCCACAAGGCATGTATGTCGGTGCTTCAATCATTTTATCACCTTCATACTTTTAATACTTCCTCGACTAGAGAGAAACTTGTTCAAACCGAACGCGTGTTTTCACTTTCAAGAGCATCGGTCTTACGTCATTATGACACGCTCCTTCGTAATCTACCACAGAAAAAACTTCACAGTAAATTAGTGGTCAGGTTAATAGCAAAAAAAAATAGTTCACTTATCCTAATACGAAGGGTCATTGCGTTGTATGATCTAAATAGCATGGGGTTGAAGTTCGGGGGAAGTAGTTAGTCGGTCAGTGGTTTCGTCCGGTCTTTGTGCTTGTTATCATTGTAAACGTATGTAAAACATGGTCCTAATTCAATTATGATTAAAGTGAACAGTTAGCTTAATATAATCTTGATTCGTTAGGGGTGAGGTTATGCGGACCGATGTACAAGATCATTACCCTGTCAATTGCGACTCGAATTACTTTCTTAATTTTTGATCGGAATGGGGGACGTCAAGAAGCGCTGGGATCAATTAAGTTTTATATAGACTAAAAACAAACAGAATAATCCTACTCAATGACAAATGTAATATGTCATTTAAAATAATTTCTCCTGTATTTGAATTTTTTTTGGAAGTGCGGTTGAATGCCTGTATAAGTCCGTAGTGTAATGACACAATAGCCATAAAGGCATACGCCAAGAGTATTGTTTTAGACGGTTCTTTATAACAAAATAGCAACGTTTTAATAAGTTATTATTAACATAATTATCATTACAATTCTTTGTTTAACTGTTTTATTTATTTATTTTTAGATTGACAAAATAAATAAAATCAAATGAAATAACGCATTATCATCATTATAATTGTCATTGTTGTTGTTGTATACACTACATGACAATAAAGGTATAATAACTGTAATATAACGAAAATGACAATAAATATCTATTCATAAATTTTTGTTCTTAAAGTGTGGTTGGTAGAATTTCCATTTTACAAATATTATATATAATGAAAATTTGTTACATCTTTAATGTTGTTTGTCTATATAACATGAGGATGAGGATGGTCAGAATTTGTGTAGGTCTATTTTACATCTCAAAGTTTATTCATTAACACTGGCTGAAACACCTCGCAGTGACGCACAGTCAATTGGTTATGATAAACTCGAGGGTTAGAAACTCTCACGTTCTGTACAGACTATTGCTAAATTCACACATAACTATCTCTGTCATCGGAATGATGGAGGCGCTAGATAAGTGGGTTGCAACACAGGATCTTTGGCCAGAGAAATCGAAGCCATCTCTCCCCAGTGCATCGATATAAAGTCGGTTGCCTCCAGTTTTTGTCGTTTGGTGACACGTTTGTGACGATGATTTTGATTGGACCCGAATGTGCGTTTCACACTCTGCACCAACAATCTATGACTTACCCCCTTATAAGGGGGTTAAGCGGGCCACTGCTTTAATGCCCCCATTTTTTTGGTGTCACGTTTCATCTAGGCCTAATGGGTGTCGATAGTTTCAAGACATGCAGTCTACGTGACCCAACACAATCAGTTATTGCTTCACAAAACATGTTATTTTGTTTGAAATAGGCTCTTATTCCTCAATAATAAGAATAATTAAAACCACTATGTGAAGAAAGATATTGTGTAGCAAAAGAAAATAATTAGAAAATTGTTATTGAACTAGAAGCTGTTTGTAAGTTCATGTTCGAGAAGTCGGATTAATCTGCAATAGTTTAACTACTTTATATTGTAGCAGAGGAACATTAATCAAATATGATAAAGAAAATAATTATAGGCCTATTTTTCAAATATAGGATATACGGTACTGTATGCAGGCTCAACTGGTTCCATTTTGCTTGGATGAGAAAGCATCTAAAGGTGTCAAACCCGCTTGTAGCAAGTATAAATCAACTTCAACATTGAGGTAAAATCTCAATTACACTTTAGTGCACGAATAAAAATGAAAATAAAACGTGGAAGTATTCCATTAGATCCAACAATACAGCGTTCCACTAAAACCCAATCATCAAGTCTTGTCAACCTGTCAATTAATCAAATTAGTTATTTTGTGCGTGTAAAGTTGCGTACTATCCTATACCTGTACCAACTTCGTTCATTTTACTGAAATTGTAAAACTTGCTTTAAAAACTTTTTCATAACATTAGGAACATTTAATCTTCCTAATGTTATGAAGATCCAGCCTTGATCCAGCCTTGGTTCACTTCACAAGCTTAAGTGGGGTTGTACAAAATGTCATTCTGTACCATGCACATGCTGGAATCATTTTCCATTTCCAAATTGGGTACGCATAGGGCCTTCCTTATGGAAAGAATTTCATGGATCCTTAAAATAGTTGACATTTGGATTAATTGAATAGTACATGTCGATATGGACTATCTTTTCTGGGTCTTCTTAAGGGTTGCTTTTAATTCCGTTGAAATGAAATGCCATGTGGTTAACAGTATACGGGTGAGCAGTATACGGGTGAGCGGTCCTGTAAAATATCCTAAATACAGTAGACACATGACAAGTATTGCTAGAACTTTGCTGACCTAACAGCAAACTTGAAACGACTAAAAGGAAATAGACCTATATGTTTTTGTGTAGTTGAGGCGTGTCTTAGCCCCCTTTTTATTCTAAATTACTTTTTGGTTTTGACGCACTAACGTGGATTACTGGGTTCAAGGACGTATTAAATAAAATGTATTTAATACCTCCTTGCTGGGTTGCATTTCTGCTTTGTGAAATGATTTTACATAAATTTTGCCTAAATCAAAGCTAACAAGAATTGATTTTCCAGTATCGGAGGAGGCGCCTTCAGATTATTAAAAAGCATGGTGGGGATATGCTAGTTGTAATTAAGATCAACTACGTTGAGATGGTGAGTCAGACCCTGCTCCTTGCAACCTTAGCCTATACTCACAAATCTGTGAGGGACTTTCACCCAGAGTTACGTCTTCGCAGCAGCCACCTGAGGTCCAAGTACGTCCGTCGAGGCGCCATCATTTGGAAACCGACAGAGGTTAAGTAAGTTCAACGAGCGTGTGGTTCAATGTGCCAATTAATGTTGAAGTAGCGCTGAAACGTGTATTCAGTGTAAAGATAGATGCAAACAATCTGTTTTTTTAATTAATTAAACGTATAATTGCATTACCAGCTGAAGTGATGCGATTACCCATTTTTCTGTTTACGTTGTGACCACGAAAATTGTATACCGTATTTTAACGCACATAATTTTCAGGGGAAAAGGTTTATCTATAGGCTAATTATGATCGATTTGAAATATTGTTAATAATCTTGAAGGAAAAACATAACTCAGATCGTAAATATATATTAAATTAGGGCATATTTTATCTACCGGTTAAATTGAACATTTCTTAGTAGGACTACCCAAAAATAGGCCTAGTTTGTCCTTACAATTTTTAAAATTATTTTTGTCGGATTTACATTTCTTTGTAATTATCCTCAAGAAGAATAGTACATAGGAATGAGAATAACGAAATTTAAAGAATTATTCATAAACCCCTGTAGCAGCGTACTAGTGGGTGTGCTGTACTTCCCACGTGAGCGCAGTTTTTAGTGAAACTCGTCGACACAATGTCGCGCGAATGCATCATCACGCAAGATAGTGTCAATAACGCTCACACAACAGGAGAACAATTGTGTGACTCTCTTCGGATTCTCTACTTTGAAGACGTAAATTCCCGGTGTATTTAAAACAATCTTTCGATAAATAAGCCTACGTATAATATTTATAACCTAAACAGTCCTCATGTTACACACTGCTAGATTTATGGACTTCTTCGTAAGTTCTTCGTGATTTATTGCTATAAAATAACATGAAATCGAGGTGTCAAGCCTCCGACATACTTAAGTACGGTACACCTCGAGTTAAGTAATATGATTTAGGCAATTGCCTCTGTTCACAAAACATAGAATGTCTGCTAAATATTAAGTTAATAAATTTTAAGAATTGAATGCAGACATATAACTGAAAATTCTCAGCACAATTCTTGCGTACATGTTGATAGACATGTAATAGGCCTATTTAAATGAGTTATAAGGTTCTAAAGCTACAATTAAGGACGGATTAATAAATATAAAATAAATATAAAGCTTCGAATGAAAATGTGAATTATTTAATATGATTTTTTCATTTATAAAAATGTTAACAATTTATATGCTGGTATAATTGTGCTACATTATGTTAATATGATAGACCAATTATGTTGTGTTTAAATGTGACAATATGTTTTTTTCATAAAACAGACACCTTGTATAAGTTGTGATAATAATTATTTCGTGGATTATTCGTTGATGATAAACCATCAGCTATTCGAGCGTGGAGTAAGTTATTAAGTTATTGTAATATGATAGGCCTACATCATTATGCAAATGTTAAATGTAATGTTTACCCATGATTATTCATGTATTTTCATTCATGATTCTCATCACTTAGGCCTATATTCCTGGAAAATGATTCAGCCTTGTTTATAACATGTTAATTAATTATAATAACTACCGTATGTTGAAAAAATATTATTGCTTTCATTTTGATAAAATAATTTAATAATCTAATTACCGTATTTACTCATGGTTAATTTTATTTTCTAATTATTCAATTAGGCATATAGCCATTATCATAATCATTTATCTTTATCGGTATCATGATCATCGTTATCGTTGTAATAACTTTTATTTCCATTATCATCAAAATTTTCATTATATCCTCATTATAATAAATATATTGAATGGAATTTTTACGCTATCAAAGAATTATAAGTTGATGATTAAAATAATTGATCGTGTGAAAAGAACAAAATAGCATTGGGCAAGGATGAAACTGATTCGTTGCAGCCTCTCTACATTATCAGTTTTGAAATGCAATGTCTCTCAACAAAATAACGCATTAAACTGGGTTACGTTTTCAATTCGCATCCGTTTTGTTCGAGCGGATTTTCTTAACTCAACATTACACCACCAGTAATAAAAAGCTGATTGTCATACAATTTTATTTTGAAGAATCTATTAGGGTTAAAACATTGAACATGGCCTGACGAACTATCACTTAAGACGAGCTTTAATTCGTAACATACATTCTACAAAGAAAATGTTATTGATTCTAATAAGGAACGACTGGGGTTGATCAGTAGTGTAAAGAAAAGCCCACTCGCTGGAGGTTACAGAACCCGACCCCGGGGGACTTAGGTGTCGAGTTGTCGACAAAATTAATAAGCCAAGTGTATTTTCTCTATCCGTTACTATTTGCGATATGTCGAATCGAATTGGCCAGTGTGCTTGACGATCAAGCGACAAACAGTAATTTGCTATGACATGTTTTATGACTGGTTCCGTAGTTGGTATAACGTCCTTTCTAAAAGCAGAGCCTCATCTTTCCTTCATTAGATGCCCTATTAATCCTGATAATGGTCAGGCAACCGTACGTCTAACCGAAATAGTACACAACATTTTTAAAAAATTAAAAATTCAAGTGATCCAAGTACACTTCCACTCATATTGATTGCTACTAAGTTTATGTAGGTCAAAGTTTAAAACTCAATATCAAAATGTAGTATAGCACATCACATTCATAACAATGCAATGTAATTACATTTGTCATTTTGTTGTCGTTGTCAAGATCTGACAGCTACACGTTTGAATTATAATTCGAAAATAATTGCATGTGCTTCAATTAATGCAAACAAGAATCGTACGGTAAACATTATTCGCCAATAATTATTATAACACAAACAACATATTATGTGCCCATAAAGTATTTATACAGTAAGTGTTATACTTATAATTCCCCATTTCTTAACAAAATTAACTTAAGACTACATGGCTGATGAACAGAAGCTTAAATAATATTATATTTTTACAACAATTTCAAACAATTATTTTGGTTTAGAATCTTTAATTCTGGAAATGGATAACTAAATATTGGTGCAAACAACAAATTTTAAAAACATAAAATCGATATAAAAGTTATAATTTTATTTGCTTAGACATGTCTAACAGTAAAATACGAACGAATGTACGGAAAATAAAAATAATCATTAGTTATTATTCATAATTCCACACAGATCAAAGTTCATATCAATTCTACCAAAAATAGGTCGAATTTTTGCCAAGAATGTGACACGTAGAGGGCGCTTTGACAGTCCCGTACTTCGTAGATTGAACGAAGGTCATAGATGTCACCAGGTGACAAGTATAAAATAGAAATGTCAAGTATAAGAAAAGTTAAGTTGGTTACAATTTTATTACAAGTAGTGGTTTGTTCTCGAATTTTTTTGTTGTATATACTGCAAAGAATAAATTTTGTTCTTACAAATTAATAAATATGTCCAATAAGTATTCGTTATTAACGAAATATTCGTTAAATATAAAGACTTATAAAGAATTATAAATATTTTTTTATCACTAATAGTTATATTTTCTAGTGTATTATAATGGCGCAAAAATAATGCAAACCATATTATAGCGTTTGGAGTACAGAATATACCTCGTTTTATGTTTACTTTCCCGTTTCCACAATTCTAGCCCACAACGACTGCTAGTTTATATACAGTACCGCGTAGGCCTATCTATCGAAACATTCATTTTTAACATATCATTGGTTATTTTTTGTATTCTTCGCATTTTAAATCAGTGTAAAAGATTGTTTTACTGTACGCCATTTCTTTAGTTTTAAGAATCTTTATCAAGAGTATTAAAATCCATATTTAGGACTAAAGTGTATATAATATCACTAGTAGGAATTAATTATAATGATTTATCATGCAAGCACAAAACTCATAGATGAAAATATAACTGACATTAAATAATGATGTGGTGTCGATCGCATGTATAATGGTAATAATAGTGTTACTCGACAACAATATAATTTATATTAATAAGGATGTTGATGATGACGATAAATACTAATTAATTAATTAATTAATTAATTAAAATGTAATTACAATTAAGCAATAATACTTAATTAAGTAAAAATATATCAGGCTAAAGAATACATTGTTCATTGTACCTGAAAAGTTTGAGAAATGCTAAAACCAGCTCACGAAGCAATAAATCATCCTGCGCGCAGATACTGGTGTGGGCGTTAACGGCCAGTTTACAGAATGCTAAGCATACCCTACGTTTTCTGTTTTTTGTTTATTTTTTATTTATTTTGTCAAGTTTTCTGGCGTCGTAAATATTTCTATAGCTGAATTATTTTATCGTGCCTAAGGAAAGGGCCATCTAAACTTAAACACATTGCAGGGATTAATAGTCTCGAGAATCAGTATATACTAAAATATCAAAAGACCTAATTATTGTATATGCTTATTACCGTATATTATTTTTTGGCCTCTATTAATATATGAATAAATAGGCGTATGTACTTATAGGCCTATATTACAATATATGTCATAAATAGGCATATACAGGCCTATGTCTATAAATAGCTTTATATAAGTAATATAGGCATATTACCTAGCTTGTATACGACACATCTGAGAATATCTACCGGTTTGGTATCATTATTGAATGAAAAAGTTATCTAATTCTCAACTGTTAGACCTGGGAACAGTGTAATTTTAATGTTCCCTGGTTATACATAATTGCAAGAAAGGTTTTAGCTTTTTATGTTTTATGTTATAAATATTAGTAATACATGCGCTTTATTTGTGTTGATGTTTTCGATCTGCATTAGTTTATTTCATTGGTCAAACAAGTGTCCTATACTTTTGTTTGAGAAAGCTACCGTGTTTCTTAAGATTTTATTGTCATTACATATTGTATATCGCTCACAAAACATTCAGATATAACATAGAATTAGAACACGTTTATATATTATGTAGGGCTATATGTTTATTGCCCTAAGCCTACATATACATACAGGCCTATATAGAACAGTAGTGCTAAATAATATACTGGATAGTACAAAAAAAAACACCTGAGATATAAATGGTGGTATGGTGCCAGGTATATTTATCAAATCAAATGAACAAACGTAAACTTTTCATTTTGATGTGAAATTTAGACAGATATTCCGTTATGAATTGGATAAGCTAAATACATACCGTTACATGTGCATATTTGTACTTACATACAGACATCTACTGTCAATAAATAGGTGATTTGACCATGAGTCTCCGAACATGGCGGTGTCATTAGTAGGCCCCTAGGCCCCGCCCTAATTCTCAAACCGCCGGACCGATCGCGTGCGAAGTGTCGCTGTTTAATGTTTTAAACCTCGGGATATGCTCTAGGCGTATTTCATTAATCGTTCTAACAGACATTGCGTAATTATATTGTGTCAATTTTAAGGACATTAGTAGTGGTTAGATACATGGATATCCACACCTCAAATTACTTCGTCATGGTTTTTATGTGTGAGTTTGTATAGGACCACAGCTAACTGTAAATCGTAAGGTTAGGAGCAGAAGAATGTGCGAGGGCCTGTATTCTGCTAAGCACTGCATTTCTCTTGGTATTTTATTAAATCAAAAAAGCTTATATACATAAATATGTGTATAGCAGCACGATAAAAAAATTAAATACATATTTTTATCAAAAACAATTTAGACAAAACGAAAATCAACTACACATTTTTTTTCATTATTTTGTTCTTTTTTTTTACAAACATTTTAAAGATAGAAAATTATTATTGTACAGCATGCAGTATATTATACTGTACTGTATTATAGAGGGTATTACATATTCAAACCAAGTGTACATAGGACAGATAAGATTTTTGTTTTTGTTTTTATATTAAGAAGATAATAAAAACCTTATTTGACATTTTACCTCAGCCTCAATTTATGCTTATTTTGTTCTTAATTTTCAGTCTCAGTGTTGTTATAAAATGTGTTATAAAAAAGTGTACTTCATCTGTTATTTTGATGAAAACAACAGAAAATTCGTTCATTGATTGTAGTCCCTGGTATTTTACAGAGAAAGTACATTCGGTATAGCATTAAGCCCACAGTGGTGCATGCATCATGGTCGGCCCGCCCAAATGTTGATTGACAGCTGGACCAATTGCGTGCGAACTGTGGTACCTGGTGATTCGATTGAATCACCAGGTACGTTGAAGGGCGATAAATCGGTCCAACATTTAGTACAAAATTATTCCTTTTTTCCTGGTTATTTATATATAGTATACAGTACATTATATACATACATACATATATATATATATATACATATATATACATATATATATATACATATATATATGTATATATATGTATATATACATATAT